>NC_137827.1:23420269-23683335 GCF_963921795.1 Nannobrachium achirus
ACGCACGCACGCACGCACGCACGCACGCACACACGCACACATGCGCACACACACACACACACACACACACACACACACACACACACACACACACACACACACACACACACACACACACACACACACACACACACACACTATATTCCATAGCTAGTGCGATGGGCCTCTGCAATGTTGAAAGCAGATGTTTATGTTGGCTCTTTTTAGTAGTGGAGAGCTCCAATGGCCCCCAAAGTCCCACATGCCCCACTCTGCTCTGCTGGACTTAGCTGGGGTACCCCCCACTCTTTCACTCCGTTTCAACGGCGCATTTGGACAACAACAACAACAACACATATCCAGTGATCCACGCTGGCTTTTAATAGAAGGCGATGAGTTGATGATTTAGAGTTTCAACACCTCCAGTGTGAGTTGGGGAGTGGGGCACTGCTCCTCTCATACTGAAGCACAGCAGACAGACAACTGGTCCAGTATGAAAGGCAGACAGGTCCATTTTCCGAGGTGTCTCTGGTTGGCTGTAAAGATTTCATTTTTTTAATGTTCATTAATTGTCACACATGACATGAAGTTATTAAAAACGTCCTTTTAATCGTGAACAGAAAGGTTGTCGCTTGAGTGTGTGTGCGGGGGTTTATGTGTGGTGTGTTTGCGTTGATATTTGTGCCAATTTTCAAGGTGCCCTTGGAGTAGAATGCAACAGAATCGCCTGTCGAGTGATGGCTGGCTCAACTCTGCTCTGTCTTTTCAAAATCTGATTTATTATTGTCTAACTTCTTGCTCTTTCAACTCTCTAAACTCGCTGCGTTTTCTCTCCTTCTCTCTCTCCCAGTCTGCCTCTTGGACTGTCGTACTGTTGGTGGTGCAGTGGGGTAATACAGTGCTGAAAGTTTGAAAGAAGACTGATGGAGGGAGGCAGGGGAAGCACATGAGAGAGAGAGGGAGAGTGACTTGTCTGGGTTTCATTACGGCTTATTTATACTTGGTTGCATGCCAGTCTCTCGCACTGAACATAGCTGAACGAATAAGCGCACAATGTTGTGAGCTTGTGGATCGATCAGCAATCTTTGTTTTGTGACACAATGCACAAGTATAAATCGAGTTTGTGCACTTCAGCAGGGCTCAGATGAACAGATCGGACAAGGGAGAGGGCAACCGGCACCAGAGGAGGTTAAAGGTCAAATGGGAGCAGTGGTGGAAAAGCATGATTTTATGCGTTTCAAGATTTTTCTTTCGTTTGTGCGTTTCTCGTGAGTGTCCCAAGTCTCTTAACACAGAGGTCTTCGACAGGGGGTCCGCGACCCCGAGGGGGTCCGCGGAGGTATTTCAGGGGGTCTGTGAAATTTTTGCTTGATTAAACTATTTTTTATTATTGTCTTTAAATATTTTAAAAACATTTTCCACATTTGTGTTAAAAATAAATCTTGATTCTGTTCATTTTGAATAGCTTGTACACATGATTACTGTGCAATTGACAGATTGTTGATGGTATTGATGACATGGTTCTCAGTTAATTGCGACCGTCAGGTCGCAGTTTAGTATCAAAACCTCCACGGCCGTCCGTCCGTCCGTCACACCTTTGCCCTGCTCATATCTCCGCATCAGTATGACATCACACTGCTGACATCAGTATGACATCACACCGTACACAAATGACCCTTATATAAGACCTGCAAGAAACAGTTGTCTAAAACAGTGGTTGCTATGGTAACCAGTTGGTTGCTAAGGTAAAAAACATGGTTGCTATGGTAAACATTTGTTTGCTAGGGTAAACCGTTGGTTGCTAGGGTAAGAAAACATGGTTGCTATGGTAAACAATTGGTTGCTAGGGTAAACAGTTGGTTGCTAGGGTAAAAAAAACATGGTTGCTGTGGTAAACAGTTGGTTGCTAGGGTAAACAGTTGGTTGCTAAGGTAAAAAACATGGTTGCTATGGTAAACAGTTGGTTAGTAGGGTAAACAGTTGGTTGCTAGGGTAAAAAACCATGGTTGCTATGGTAAACAGTTGGTTGCTAAGGTAAAAAAACATGGTTGCTATGGTAAACAGTTGGTTGCTAGGGTAAACAGTTGGTAGATAATGCCGGTCTTATATAAGGGTCATTTGTGTACGGTGTGATGTCATACTGATGTCAGCAGTGTGACAGGAGATAAGCGACCAACGGTCGCTTATCTCCCGATTAGGGAGTCTTACTGGTAAGGTATGTTTAGAAATCGTTGTGGTATGGCCACCCTCCTTGCTGTACCTTGTACATGTATGTTTAAAATATATATATATATATATATGTTGTAGCCCCGACCCCCCCCCACCCTACGAGGTGATAGGGGGTCCCTGCTCAATCTCCACAAGTTTTTCATAATTTCCAGTTGTATTCTGGGATTTGTAGTCCAGAATGGCTCGCGGGTTGCGGGAGAGTGTATTTTCTGTGAAACACTGAAAGCACAGACATGATGCAGAGATCTACGTCCTTGGCGGTGAATGTGTTCATGTCCTTGTGGGTGAACGTTGGGTGGTTGGTGAGCGTCACAAACGCAGACAGTATCAAAATCTTGCTGGTGGGGATGATGTCACACTGTGACATCACAAGTTTGCGAAATCCTATATTCAAATTGGCTACTGGGCCATGTCACTCTGACTCTGACATACTGTAACCATAAGTTCCCAATATAGCTATGCCCAAATATGGAGTGTGTTGTCTAACCTCAATGAGTCGTCATGACATCCGGTGAAAACAAATCAGTCAGTTTCACAAAAGGGGCATGCCCATGCCCATATATGGGCATATGTACTGATGACATCAGTGATACAGTACATGGGCATAAAAGGGACAAGGTCGGAGAGATAAAGATCTCCATACAGTATATGGGCATATTGGTAGGATCAGCGGTGCGACTGGTTGGTGTAAGGGCCTCTAGTGACTTAAAGGTCCGCTGTTAGCCCCGAAATTATAATAGTATATGATACAGTAAGTCATGTGGTCTCTCTCCCGTGTGGATCCTCAAACAGTCTCGAAACTCAGTGCATAGTTCCAGAGGACTTGAGGGAGTGCAGTGTCTAGGGTGAAGTATGTGCGATCAGCGGTTATCAAGAACCACTGATCTGGCGGATATGCCCATATATGGGCATGCCATATATGGGCATAAAGGGACATGGGCATAAAGGGACATCAGGCATCTCCATATATGGGCATAAAAGGGACAAGCACAGACAAAACGGGTATTGCATAACCGGGTGAGGAAAACATTCCCTACTTGCATCGCTCCCGACTTGCATGGTCCCCGAGTTGGCCTCTGATGAGTCTAGTTGTTGATATAGGCCGTAATGAGGCTGTATCTGTTGTTGTTTAAGTGTGCGCATCATTGGCTGCTGGGTCCTATTTTTTGTTTCCCAGCTTTAAGTTGTTTTTATTGTGCTCATGTATGCTTGTATGGGCGCAGAGCATGTGTGAGGGCAGACAGTCGCTACAGGGCACATGTTAGTCGTTTAGTTGGTTTTCATCAGCTCCCCTCTGCGTTCTGTTGTTTATACTCCACAGTTCTCTCTTTCTGTTGCTCTCTCTCTATCCCATTCCTTGCTCTCTTTATCTCCTCTTCGTCTCTCAGTCAGTTCACTCTTCTGCTCTCTCAAATAGTCTGCGTTTGTTTGGACCTCAGCCTCTTTAATTCCGGGTTCATTTCATTGTCATGGAGACTCCGGCAGGTCTTTTGGGTCTGACTGCTTCAATGTGGGAGAGAACACAGTCGCCTGAACCACGGTGTGGAAATCCCCCCCCCCCCCCAGCCTTTTATCTGCACGGCCTCAAATTGAACAGTCCTACAGCGTCCAGAACAAGTATCGCCTTTCTCACTCAATAGCCACGGTCAAGGGCATGAGAAACTGGAGTCTGTATTTCCACCAAATGGTAGACAGATTGAAACCCCAGCCTTTATTAATAATTATGGATTGGAGGAGGGTTTATTTTTATTTATTTATTTATAAAAGGTAAAGTAGTAGCTACTGTACTGGCAGTGTCATTCGAACGAACAGCCAGAGCCGAGCTGAGTGGAGTGGACATCATTTCAGGTGTAACGTTTGATTAGATTTTTATTAAGGATCCACATTAGCTGGTGCCATAGCGACCAGCTAATCTTCCTGGGGTTCACATGAAAGCATACAAACAAATTTGTATGTTAATATTGCCGTGTTTAGGCCTCAAAACACACCTTGTAAAGACATTTAACAGTCTTTAATAATAATTTCTTATTTTAATTGTACATTTTCCACAGTTGTTCTGTTTTTGTTTTCTTGATGCTGTTTTAGATGCATGCGTAAAAGGATGCTGTTATGCTAAATGTATACTTTGTTACACCGGTGTTGCATGCAGTGTAGCCTGAAAATACCTGATATATATAGTAGACAACGCATCGCGACATGTTGTAGATGGGATACTTTCTGCGAGCAACAAAGTATACATCAGGCTTTAGTTTGTCACTAAACCCGTGCACAGAACACTAGTGAGATACCCACACTCTGATTTGCCAATCACTGTGGCATTGTTAATCAATACGTGATTAATACTTTCTCTATATTCTTCATTCATGCGTCATTACTTACCCAGAGTTTTCACAATGTGTGTTTGTAGCTATGTTTTGGTTTTCGTGCACCACAGGATTGTTCTTTTTCATATTTTTATTTCATCATTTGCTGGGCCGGTGGGCTTTCCACACCGCAACCCAAATTTCAACAGCACATTGTTGTTCTTTAAAAAAAGTTGAAAAAAAAGATTTCCATCTAAGAATCCTTGCAGCAGTTGATCAGTCAGCCAACGCTGTGTATTGAACCACGACCAACATGCTCACTCACTGTTCTAGTTATGACTCTTCCCAAAACCGACTTCGCTGGAACTGAAAAATGTTGTCAGACTAAAGTCTCATTTCCAAACCAGTCAGTCAAGAACTGGTGGTTGTTACCTCTGAGGTTTGATTGACGCTAAGCCCCATGTCTTCCAAATGGTTTTTCCGTTGCTTTGTCATGCTGATTGCATAGAAGGCCATAGTTTCCAATACTTAACAGCGTGCTAAACAGAGACAATGAAGATGATTGTGTTAACGTTTTCTCTCTGCTGTGGTTTCTTCAGGGTCAGACGGTGTCTCTCCAGCCTGTGGCCAGGATAGAAGAGACGCTCTATCAATACCAGCCCCTTCACATCGAAACATACGGGCCGCCGGTACCACAACTGGATCAACTCGATAGACTTGGGTATGAAGTCCTGCACACACTTACAGTATCTACACACTTAACTACACACTTCCGCTGCGGACATGGATGGGGTCGTTTACCCGCTTCTTCAAACCACCAGAGTATAACAGAGGTTTCAGTTTGCGTTCCGAGACAGAAGCACAGCGATCAGGTTCACTGCTCAAACAATAAACTGAAATCACGGGACTGATGGAATTTCAAATGGAGTTGGCTTCGAGCTCTTGTCTGTTGTTGGAGCGCATTGCTAAAGCAGAGCAGAGAGCCGCTACGCTGTTGGCCTCGTCTGGGAAGCCTGGCTCCTCTCACTGAAGTCTCCCCTGATTAGCTGGGAGGGTGGAAGCAGGGTATGGGGGGTAGAGAGAGAGAGAGAGGGAAGAAGAGAGAGAGAGAGAGAGAGAGAGAGGGAAACAACCGGTATTGGCCTGCTAGAAGCCGCTACAGTGCCTCTGCAGGAGTGTCCATTAACACACACAGGAAGTGCTTTCCCCCCGACGGCCCCCATGGGCCAATCAATCCACGACGCCATTGGTCCAGTCCTCACCAAACACAGGCCATCCATCAGACAGTTCAGCACCCTGCCGTCTGCACTGCAACTGGCTGGCACTAAAGCCTGCCCACACACTGGGAAAGGCCTGCTTGTGAGAGAGGCAAATTTAGATGATTTTTTTTTGTTCTTTTCCTTTTTTTTAAGACATTGATCGGTGGAAACCTTCTGTGATGTTTCAGCCTTACTGTAACCGCCATGTTGCTGAGATGTGCACATTTGAACATGTTTAAAGGAATAGTTCACCCAAAAAATAACTTTTTCCTATCAATTACTCACCCCATTGAATTCATGGATATTTGTTTATTGTTTTTGTCGCATTCCTAAACCAATAATTTGATGACCAGCCGTGATTCCCTATGGAGACAGAGTCTCAAATATAAGGCTTTAGAAATTAAACAAAAACTAAAAAATATCCATGAATTCCAAGTCTCCATGAGGTGAGTAAAAAAGGTAATTTTGGAACTATCCCTTTAAGCCCTATTTCTTTAAAGAGGGTCCAAACTCCAAACTATTTAAAAGCATTTATTTTACGTGGCTTAACTCATTGACTGCCAAGGCCCGAGTTTCCCGAGTTATTACAGTACTCCCAGGCTGCCACAGCCCGAGTTTCCCGAGTTGGAAGCCATTTTGAAAAAAAAAAAAAAAAAACGTTCAAAAACTTTTTTTTATAAAAAAATTTCTAAAAATGCCTCAAATGTATTAGGCATGATCGCAATTGCGAAATTGCATGTTTAGCCCCATAACAAACACATCTTTCAAAATGTCAAAAATGGCTGTTTTGTCTGACTTTGAAGGCTTGTATCTCATGAATGCCTGAACGGATTTCCAAGCGGATTTTTTTGTTTGAAAGCTGTTAAAACGTACTACACATATGGTGCACGATCTAGGCATGGGCGTGCAGGATCCGTGCACTAAAAATTGATCCGTGCACTAGAAATTTAGGAAGGTGGCAGTGTTTGTTTTGTCTGACTTTGAAGGCTTCTATCTCATGAATGCCTGAACGGATTTCCAAGCGGATTCTTTTATTTGAAAGCTGTTAAAAAGTACTACACATATGGTGCATATATGGTGCATGGGCGTGCACGATCCGTGCACTAAAAATTGATCCGTGCACTAGAAATTTAGGAACGTGGCATCCTGGTACTTGGCGGCCATCTTGAAAAGGGCATTCAATGAGTTAATATGCTAAAACATGACCTGTATGCTTTTGGAACCCAAAGGGCACCCAACTATATATTTCTTGGACACTATCCAAGAAAAATATTCTTTTCTTGGAGACTATCTATGTTTCCTATATTTTAAGCTCTGTTGTGAATCTTCTAATTTTGTGGCACTTTATCGTGTCACATCTATACTATAATTTTGCGAATGTCTGTCTGAGTGAGTGTCTGTCTGTCTGAGTGAGTGTCTGTCTGTCTGAAACAGCGTTTTTCCTCGGTGGCTGGAGCAATTGATCTGAAATCGGCAATTGGCTGGCCCTCTTTCAGATGTTGTCATGCAGATCGGTACACAGTATCTCTGTAGCCTTTTAACGAAACGGGTATTTCTTACATTGATGCTCCTACATATTATCATGCAAGCACCAGAAAGTTACTTTCCATCCCTCATATACTGTGTGCACAGTGCACACCCCATAACCCACACACTGCACATCATTTCAGAGCTCATATCTTTGAACGGGTAAGGACTAGTCTATACTATAATTTTGCGAATGTCTGAGTGAGTGAGTGAGTGAGTGTCTGTCTGAAACAGCGTTTCTCCTCAGTGGCTGGAGCAATTGATCTGAAATCGCATCACCATTAGCATATGAACACACCTGACATAACTGTGAAGCCCGTTTGTCACTTTCACAAATCATATGCTGTATATTAGCATTTTTATGGTGTATCTACTATCTATTCTGCATCTAGCATGAGGCACATCTATTCTGCATCTAGCATGAGGCAAAATGTTTAACCAGCTCTGTGTGTGTGTGTGTGTGTGTGTGTGTGTGCAGGCAGGCGGGTGTGTGTGCAGGCGGGTGGGCGGGCGGGCTGGGGGACGGGGGGGGGGGGGGGGGGGGGGCGGACGGGACAGTATCTCTGTAGTCATTAAACGAAACGGGTTTCTTACATTGATGCTCCTACATCATGCAAGCACCAGTTAAAGTTACTTTCCATCCCTCATATACTGTGTGCACAGTGCACATCCCATAACCCACACACTGCACATCATTTTGGAGCTCATATCTTTGAACGGGTAAGGGCTAGTAGTATTAATTGTGCACAAAGAATGCTACTATTGATTTTTGTTTCATTTTGTTTGCATTTACCTAATTACGTTAAGAGGCAGCTAATTATGGTGGCTGTTTTCCCCATAACGGATTGGAGGAGTTTAGGTAGAATAACTGGCACTTCTTTACATTATGTATGCAGCGGAATGCTGAGGTTCAACTTCTTTTGGCCAGGCTAATCAATATGCAGATGAAACACGTCGCACAATATTTGCTGCATGCTGGAGCTGAGTGGGGGCAAAGGGGGGAGGGGGCGGTGTCAGCAGTTCAGTGGTCCTGGTGGACCTGCACTGAAGAGGAAGGTCTTTGCCACTGAGATAAATGACGCCCGGCTCAATGAGGAATGCCAGTCCCTCCGGCACACAGGCCACAAGCAACGGCACAGACAGGCCCAGTCTGACAAACCACAACTCCCAGGATGCAGTGTGTGTCTGTTAAGTACAACCCAGAAATACTGCTGACACTTCTGCGCAGTTGGCGATTTGCGATTCAGCTGGGTTTGGTTTTTTTCGCAGGCACACTCGGACGTAGAGTACATAAACGCACACATACTTAAGCACGCGTGCACATCGTTCCACAGTCACTCAAAGCCAGTAGGACGTTATAGTGCCATACGCTCTCCCACTCACCCCCATTGTTCCAACCCCAGCTTTTTGGCAACAATAGAACTCTGTGTGATGTGGTAAGATTGAACAGCGTGTGTGCGGACGAGGAGAGCGAGAACACAGACCCAAGTTGAACGAGTGAAAGTGAATCCCCTGTGTTAAGCGTCGAGGCTCCTATGACCTGTGAAGGGAATCTGGGTGAATGTGTGAGGGGATCGGGATGTGTCTACGTGTGGATGAGGTGAGGGGGGCCATGAGGGGCCAGGCGCTTATTTTTAAAACAGGGCTGTTTGTCTTGGTCAGGGCCCACAGTGACAGCAGCACCCAACGGTGATTTGTCTTGGACACGGGTGTCAGAATGGGACTGGAGAGTTGAGCTCACACGCTGGCTCCCCGGTGGCCCCCGGGGCCCTCTGGGGCCCCTCGCTCCGCCCGGTCTCTGCACGACCGGATGTCCAGTCCACACAGGCCTGACCGGAGGCTCGCGTTTTTGTTTCAACTCCCTCTTTTCGTCCGCCGCCCTCTTTCTCTCTCCCACTCCGTCTCACTGTCTGTCTTTTTCGCCTTGTCCCTTTGCCCCCCAAAAAACCGCAGGAGCACTGCACGCCTGCCAGGAAAAAGATAGGCCACGCCCCTCTCTCTCTCTCTCTGTCTCTCTCTCTCTCTCTCGCTGTCTCTAACTCTGCCGGCTGTACCTGAATAAATATGGGCTGAGCGGAGCTCTTATTAAAGACAGCTGCCTCAATACTGGAATAAAGAAAAAGGTCTGCGTTTTCAAGCAACAGGGGCCTCTGAAAGTGTCCATTCAGCTTCCAGCGCCTCTACCACACACACACACACACACACACGCGCATACATGCGCGCACGCAACCTTCCATATGTGTTTCCTCTGATGTGTATAGGTGTGTATGATTTGCCACAGACAGTGTGAGGTTCCTATGATGGCATCATGATGCTGTCTTTCATTGACTAGCACATACCCACAACTGTGGGTATGTGTGTGTGTGTGTGTGTGTCTGTGTGTGTGTGCCGTGCACAAGACACAAGCGAGAATAAAGGACTTCTGACAGCCCTTGATGGAATGACACGCCACGGCTTCTTGCTCTTATGTTGAGCATTCAAAGCCTTTAATAAACAAAAATGTTAAATTAGAAGCGAGTACTCTCCACATGTAAGTGTTCCAGTTATCCATATTTATGTTGTCAAAGTACTGCCTAGGAGTCACAAAATAAAGGAGCTTGGGAGATGTTTACTCTGCCATGGCTGTGATGTGAATCGCAGCACATAGTGAAGCCGCGCCTCCTCACGGACACAACCTGAACACGAGCACTTGTATATACATCTTAACACATGTTACTGTTCAAGTCACGTTCGCAATGTTTGTTAGGAGGGATGTTATTGTTTGTTTGAGGCCAAATGTACAGATTCCGGAGAACCTGACAGAAGAATTAAGTATCTGCCTCCTTTGTTTGTGTGTGCCGATGAGCATGTGGTGTCTGAGTTTGTTTTCTACAAGACGAGCTTCTTAAGATCTGGCTGCGTAGGCGATGAAAGACTAACTGGGATCTTGGACAAGGACAAATCATAGGGGGAGCTGGGGGGTGAGGGGTTGGGGGTAGAAGAGGAATTGGCAGCGGCACATTGAAGAATTCAACTCAAACCTCAAGTGCTGACAATGAAAGCTAGAGAGAACAGTTGTTTGTGTTGGCACAGGGCGCCCTGAAATTAGTCCATCTTCCTGACAGGGGTTGCTCAACACGCTTCGCCAAATGCCAGTGCGGATAATATTTTGAAGTTTTCGCCCTCCTCCTCCTCCCCCTCCCCGCCACGGCTCTCTATAATTGGTGGAAAAAGTGAGGTTTTTCTGCTGGGAGTGCTTGTCAAGCATCCGTCTCTCGTCGGCCCGGGTGAAGGGGAGCAGCTGAACGAGTCGGGGTGTTTAGTCTGGTGCTCCTCTCTCCTGGGGACTCGCTGCTCCGCACCGGAAAGTAGTGCTTCTTCTCTAGACTGAAGGCTGGAGCAGAGCACTGGACACTTGGCTGAGGGCTTACGAGGTGCAGATAACAAGGCCGGTTTGCTGCATTGTCACCTTCATAAGACCATCACTGACAACGTCCACTCTCCCCAATCCTACCCACCCCAGCCCAATGTAACTGTCTAAATCTTCATTCTTTAACCGTTAGTGGGCCGATCCCAATACTTGCACGCTCTGCTGGCGCAGAATTAGGCCATACATGGCCACGAGTGCACAAGGCGCAAGTTGGCACCTCGACAGAGTGCAGTCTAGTTTTATTTGGCATAGCCTTTCCACACATCACTTTTCATGTACATTATTACAAAATAATTGCACGCCCACACAGATACCCACACACGCGCACACAGACACTCACAGACAGTCAGTGTCTAAGGTACACTGATTTGAGGCTGGCTTTGCTTCCTGGTCTGGATGTGAGCCAGAGGTTAATGGGTCTCTGAGTGATGTAGTCCTCCTGCCTGTGTATTCTCTAGCAAGGGTGTCACACCAAATTCTGGGTACAAGGATTCACTCACATTCTGTGCTTTAACTATTGAAAAATAGCAGATATACAAGCTCTCTGTGCCGCGCTGTGAGCTTGTAGATCTGCTATTTTTGAAAAATTGTGAAAATTTGTCTGAATATGTCCAAATCCTTTTAAGGTTTTAAAAAAAAAAAAACTATGTTTCTATGTCAGTGGTGCTCGTACTTTTTCATGTAAAGGACCCCCAAAATGATATGTATTTGGCCACGGACCCCCCCATCTCAAAATATTTAGTTCCAGGGACCGCCCAGAAGCAAAATTTTAGTTACAAATGTTCACTTAAAAAGTACATATATTCAAAGATTTGCACACATTTTCACGACTTTTCAAAAATAGCAGATCTACAAGCTCGCAGCGCGGCACTCGGTGCCGTGCTGTGAGCTTGTAGATCTGCTCTTTTTTTCAATAGCTAAAGTATAAAATAATTAAGGCCCCTCCACCTTGGGCCCTAGTTACCATTCCCACTCCCCCCCCCCCCCCTGTGACGCCCCTGTTCTCTAGCTCCACTCCTAGCCCTTGGACTGGTGCATGCTGGTGTGGGGGCAGGCGGGTATGTTTGTCTGCCTATGTACGATGCGTGTTATGACGGTGTCGATATTCCAGGCAGACTGCACTTCTAGCCTCACGTTCTGACAATGGCCTTATTCCAGGTTTTGTTTCTTCACTTTCACACCACTGAACAGGTCTGTCTCTTTGAGTTGGCAAGCAAAGCAGCTGAGCATGGACCTCATGTCCGCTATTACTAAACCACAGTACATTATTCTATAAGATCTAAGCTGCATACAATCATTACCATTTACAATTTGCCATTTAGCAGACTCTTTTATCCAGAGCAACTTATAAAGTGCAAGATTGAAGTAAGAACCCTAGCCAACCAAATGACAGTTGTAAATGGTCAAGTCAAGAAAACAACGAAGTGCTGCAAAGTAACTATAATTCCAGGTACAATATGATGCTTAACATTTGTGGTCATCAAACGGTGAACAAGTAAACAACATACAGTATATACTGTCGCGTCTATCATTATGATCACAGGATCAACATGGGAATAGCATAACTCCAATGTGGATCTCATACTTGGCTAAAATGTAGATCCAGTCGGTAGCCAGTCTGTGACATTAGTCATCTATGAGGTCACTCATCAAAGACCTATCAATGACATATGACTCCATATTTGGGCCCGGTTTCAGCCCGGTAGAGTCCCATTGACTTCCACCAGGCTAGGTGGTTTACTGTGAGCTGTGTCAGGGCCAGGGGTTGCAGCCGATATAGGACACGAAATTATGCTTCAATGACATACGGTTGAACCTTTTGCATTTGTGGCATCCCTGTGGGCAAAATAGAAAGCACTTTTGGAGGTGCACCCAACTACACCAGCTCTATAGAGTCTATAGAGCAAGGGTTCCCAAACTTTTCAGGTTGCGACCCCTCAAAATAATCTGATTTGAACTGGGTACACCCCACCCTGTCGAGCACGAATTGAAGCCATTACATTTAGTTTGACTCGTTTCCACAGAAAATAGGCGAACTACAAGCTCACAACGCATACGGACAACTGCCTATCCGACCGACTTAGCGCAGGGCAGCACACTCCCTTGGGTCCTCACCGATGAGCCGAGGACTGAGTCCTGGACTTCGAGAGTTTGAAGTCGTTCTGTCCCATATATGGGCATGGTTCTGGACAACGGGATCTCCTTAAGAGAAAGATGTGGGGTGGAGTGTCTTCCTTGGGCTACTGGGAATGTGCATGCAAAGCTTTACACCTCTCTGTCCAATGGTGTCTGAGACTAGCTGTGCACAGGCACACAGATGGATACACACACACAGAAAGGGGTGAAAACATTGTCTTCACCTCAGGGCTTGACGAAGTCAAGTGGTCCAAGGAATGATGAGTGCTAAAGGGTGAGGTAGAGTCTGAAGCGGTGAGTTTTCAGACTGTGGACGGAAATCTGGAGTGAGTCTACAGTCCTGATTGAGTCGGGAGGTCATTCCACAGATTGCGAGCTAGGATGGAGAAGTCTAAGATGCTTGAAGCAATGGCCAGCAGAGTGTCGTAGCGAAGGGAGGGATACGTCTGGGGACTTCTAAATTAGTTGGTTGCTGGAACGGCTGCAAGAATGCCCACTAACAAACCCACGCCTACGGCTTTTGGAAACTAATCATGTCACTGCCACAATTTGATGGACCGCCCTAAAGACTTTGGATTGGTTTAGCAATGCTGTTTTTTTGGGAGGTGCAGGCAGTGCAAGCCTCGCGCTGTCAGTCGTGCATACCGCAAATGACGTGCGATTGAAAGACAGAGAGTTTAATAACCTGAAATAATAATAGGCGGTCTAAATATAAATGTATGTTTTTACCTCTTTTAGCTTGATATTACAATAAACTTTGCAAAGAATATATGGTCATTGGTCAATGGTGGGTCAAAACGTGGGGTCTTAAGTGTGCAGGAAGGGGTGTGGGTGCCATGCCCTTGATTGCTGTGTAGGTCATCACCAGTGTTTTGAATTGGATGCGGGCAGCAACTGGAAACTAGTGAATGGAACGCAGAAGGGGAAGACGTGTAAATGTACTCTCGTATCCTTCTCGCTCTCTCTTCCTCTTTTCCTTCTCTGTTGAGAGAATGCAAGTCAGCCGTGATATGGTTTTCCTTTTGCCCACAATATACATAGAGAGCAGTAGTGTAGCACGTGCCGGTTCGTGAACGGTCGCTCCAGAGGGACAGTTGGAATATTGTTTTCTTTTTTCTTTTTAGTAAATCCTCCTCAATGGCTTTGCCATGTGTCCCAAGTTCTCTGATCCCTACAGGGATCACGTCCCAATTGATGGTCCCGGGGCCCGCCAGGGCCCGTGGGGGAAGGGATCAAGAGGTCATTGACCGCGGAGGACCCAGTAAGCAGTGCTGGGATGGCAGAGTGCTGAGAGGGGAGTCTTGACGGCAGCAGAGCGATGGCACCTCAGAGAGAGGGGCGCTCATACTCTGGGCCTCAAGCAGTCACTCACTCTCTCTTACTCTCTCTCTCTCTCACTCACTCACACACACACACAGCTTTGATGCCTAAGTTATGGGCTGGATGAAGGCGAGTGAGGCGCCGTCTGGTATGACCTCAGATGAACTCCCTCAAGAACAGAGGTCTTTGATGTAGTTTTACTACTATTAGATAATGTCTCGAGACACTTGTTTTGCTTTCATTCAGGCAATTAGAATGTTAAATCTTGTTCCAATAAAATGCCATTTATGAGAAAATTGTTCATGATTAACTGTGTGCGGCTTTCACACAACAATAGCCAATAACACCCCCCCATGAAAAAATATATATAACCTTTTTTTTTGTTGCCACTATAACGGAGACCTCGAGCTAGTCTTGGGTTCTTGGATATCCGATACAGCACATTCTTGGACACTCGTCGCACTTGCCAGTGTGTGGTGCACTGCTAGATCAAGCCTGGCCGGTAACCAAAGACCTCAAGGCATCTCTCCTCTTGGCCATTTATACGCCTCTGCGGCTATCACCAGAAAGCTTGATGGCGGCAGCCGCGGAGGTGCACAGATTTTTTTACATTTGCATAGCCAAAAGAGTCCTACAGGTACTGTAAAAGTGAGAGCGAGTCTTGAGCCTTAAAGCTCAGCTATTTGACTTGCAAACCGGTCTCTGTCAACGGCGTGTGCCCCAGCTTCATTCTCTGTCTGTCCACTGAGTCACTTCCCAGCTTCGCTACTCTGCTTATTATAGCTGCTTACTCTCCTCATTACTAGCCAGGGCAGAAACAGAGTGGTGTGTAGTCGCTGCACCAGGGGCGTCACAAGGGGGGCGGAAGTGGGACTGAGTACTAGGGCCCATGGTGGAGGGGTTTTTCATTATTTTATACTTTAGCTATTGGAAAATAGCAGATATACAAGCTCACAGCGCGGCACTGAGTGCCGCGCTGCGAGCTTGTAGATCTGCAATTTTTTTAAAGTCGTGAAAATGTGTGCAAATCTATGAATATATGTATTTTGTAAGTGATCATTTTCAGTCAAATTTTGCTTCTGGGGGGTCCCTGGAACTAAATATTTTGAGATGGGGGTCCGTGGTCAAATACATATCATTTTGGGGGAAAAAAAAAGGATTTGAAATATTCAAAGACTATTGTTCACGATTTTTCAAAAATAGCAGATCTACAAGCTCGCAGCGTGGCACTTGGTGCTGCGCTGTGAGCTTGTATATCTGCTATTTTTCAATAGTTAAAGCACAAAATAATGTGTAATAATGCGACAAACCCCCTCCCCCTATGAAGAACATTCATGGGGGGCCCGCAGTGAATCCTTGTACCCAGGGCCCAGAATTTGGTGCGACGCCCCTGCACTGCACTGCACTGTACTGTACCAACCCCCCACATCGGAGCCATTATCCCTGTCTGTCTCAGTAAACAGACCATTAACAGACACAGTCAGCGGAGGCCAGATCCCCATTGTTTTCCCCTCCCATAGATCTGTGCAAATATTGATCTTGAGGCCTTTGAGCATGAGTCATAATAATAAGCGGCATACTGTATTGGAGCATAGTACTCTGACTCTGTCTGTCGGGGAGGCTTTTTAACTTGTGGATGAGTCATTTGTGACCCAGTGAAGGGCTAATAGGAAATGGAGGGAGCAATAAATGGGGGTGGGAGGGGGGGGTTATTCTGGTCATCCCAAAGGGAGGTCTGGTTTCTAGTGTTATATATCTTCGTTGTCCGGTGGAAACCTTGTATGTCCAGGGCGTTTGTTTTGTATTTATCATTTAAAAAAATGAACTAAATTAATGAAAACAGCCGATCTACAAGCACACAGGTGCGAGGCGTTGTGTGCGTTGTGTGTCTGCTGTGTTCACTAGTTTTGTGCGACTTTACTTAGCGAAAAAACTTACAAATTTAGAAACTTGGAGATACGAGGTTTCTGCCCGACAGTGACGATATTTTTTGGCTCTCTGCAAGGCCGTGTGCCAGGGGTCAAGCCAAATCCCCAGACAGACAGACAGACGGACCCCGGCCAGGCTCAAACCAGCCCCCCCCCCCCCCAGTGGAGGGGGACACCGGTGGGGCAGGGATCTCCTGGGGTAGCGCCCTCTTCCTGCCCCCAGGTTTATTTTTTGTCACTGACTGCAGGCGGTCCGGGTCAACAGCACCTTGTAGAGGGCGAGGTGATGTCTCCCTGACTATTTATACCTTAACACACACACACACACACACTCACTCATCTTTAGAGGTTTGTAATGCAGCCACTGTCAAAAATAGCAGATCTGCATCACGATGCAACACATTGGCTGCGTTTACACATGCACAACATTTATTCATTCAGAATGAGCTCATTCCGAATATAGATTCATACCCAAACGTTTACATGGAACCTGAACAAAAGTCTATTCTGATTCAAATGGTATATACAGTGCTTCCCCTCCAGACCAGTATGAAAATTCATTCGGAATGGATATTCTATTCCATTCTGAGGTGTTTACATGAGCATTTTCATTCTGAATGAGCAGTCATTCGGAATACAAGTGGAATATACTACCTGCCCATGTAAACGCAGCCAATGTGAGCTTATATTTGTGTGTCTGTATGCAACAAATAATAAATCAGACTTTAGGGTTGCGTGCTTTGACTTAAGGACTCTTCCACTTTCTCCCCTTTTTCTCACACACACACACACACACACACACACACACACACACATACACACACACACACACACACCAGCACAACCGAAGTCTCCCTGCCTGCGCCCCTCCCCTTGCCCCCAGGGGCAGAGGGCTCATTGATGTACAGAGGGATTATCAGGCTCATTTTCCCCTCTTAAGAGCCGGGAGAAAGAAAACAAACTCCCGTCATGTGGGGCTAGGCTGTGGGGACTTGCCTCGCACACAACTAATTGTAGGAGTTACCTCTCTACTATGATGTATGAATCCCCCCCCCCTCCCCCTCTCTCTCCCCACTCTACCTTTCCCTGCCTTTGTGTGGTGTTTTGGCTCCCTCGCCCCCGCTGGTCTCTCTGTTCTCGTCCCAGCTCCTCTTGTTAATTGAAATCCTCGCTGCCTCTCCCTGATGCTCGAGGTGCTGCCGTAACCGATACCTGTGGAGGACAATCCCCCTGGGAGAGCTCTATTCTTCTTAACGGTGCAACCCGTCTTCTATTCCCAACATGTTACATCCATCTATGTATCGTGTGTGTGTGTGTGTGTGTGTGTGTGTGTGTGTGTGTGTGTGTGTGTGGGTGTGTGTGTGTGTGTATACGCTTGCATGCTATATGGGTGTGCCTCGTGCTAGCAGCCATTCACTGAGCAGCATATGCCCTCTTCTATTGTTTACGGCCCCATTTGGTTAACGATGACACCAATGTCATATCATTTTTCCTCACCCTCCAGTCTAGTTTGTTCACTCTGCTCTCTTTGCGCTTGTGGGGGAAGTTATCGGGAAGGGACGAGAGAGAGAGATATACACACACACACACACACACACACACACACACACACACACACACACACACACACACACACACACACACACACACACACACACACACACACATCAGAGAGAGAGAGATGCTCTCTGTGTCAAGTGGCTAGCAGGGTGTGTGATGACTCTACCAAGTCCATATCTGTGTTTGTTATACTGGTGGTGCTGTCAGTCAGCCAGCCTTTACTGCCCCCACCAGGCCAGATAGAGGAGGTGCAGCTTAGGAGAGGCTGCAGGGGTGAAGCAGAGCTGTGTGGATGGGCAGTGACAGGTGACGCTCGACACAAGGAAGTGAAGTTGTGTTTGGGCCGGCTGTAGGCTGCTACACAAAAGGCCTTTATCGCAGGCCCTCAATAATGCAGTCATTCACAGATGCGAAAACAAAGCATAGCTCTTGGCCACTGATACCGGCCCAGAGGTTTCCATGAGGACAGCTTGCAGATTGTCAATCACTCTAAATGAGCATGTATTGCTATATGCGTTAATGTCAAGTGTCACCCAATGCTTGTGTTAACACTCCAAACGTGTTCTCCCTTTAACTAAGTGTTACTGATACCCCCTCTCTCTCTCTCCCTCTCTCTCCCTCTATATCTCTCTCTCTCACTTTGGGATGCGGAGAAACAGACATCGGCTGTCAGCGGTGATGATAAGACAAATGATAATGGATAAGCGGGCTGTGGGCTCACAGGAGTATGATGTCACCAAGTGCCCTCTACACACACATTCAGGCACGCACACATGCACAGTGCACACATAGGGCTGTCACAATTATTACATGTCTAATCGCAATTATTTGACATAATCGCTATTATTTGACATAATCGCAATTATTTGACTTAATCGCAATTATTTTGTGATAATCAATAATCAATGTTCTTTTTAAAGTGTACCTGTACATTTGTCAAATATGTCCTTAATTTCTTTGTATATTTAGGTTATGTGTCATATCTGCCATGTGCAACTTCAAAGCCTACAAGCCAAACAGAAATGTAATTGTCAACGACAAAAACGCAATTAAATCGTTAATCGCTATTATTTGAGTGACAATTAATCGCCATGTAAAATGTAATAATCGTGACAGCCCTATGCACACATACACACAGAAATAATGTGACGGACAGCACGTAGTCTAACGGTTTGAGGGTCTATCTCACACTCTTGGTGTCCCAGAGGAAACCGCATTCGATGGAAAAGAGTGTGACCTGTGACCCGGCGGTGATGAAAGGCTGCTGTTGACAGATATAGTATACCTGTGAGAGTCCTCTGTGTTTGGCTTGACTGCGGGGGCTTCGGTTTCTGCACCATAGGCCGCAGTCCAACTCACACATTCTCCAATGGTGAAATAGCCCTGCTGCTGCTGGTACCATTGGTTTGCTGTTGGGGAGATGCAAACCACACCGGCCGCCCCTGGGTAAACAATGTACTGAAATGCATGTGGATTGGGTAGACAAACGCGAAATATGGTGCATTCATGCGCGCACACTCGCATAAACACAATTCACTCACAGTGCTGCGTGTTACGGCCCTGCACTGGGGTGCTTTTACACTCACGCTGTGTGTGTGTGTGTGTGTGTGTGTGTGTGTGTGTGTGTGTGTGTGTGTGTGTGTGTGTGTGTGTGTGTGTGTGTGTGTGTGTGTGTGTGTGTGTGTGTGTGTGTGTGTGTGTGTGTGTGTGTGTGTGTGTGTGTGTGTGTGTGTGTGTGTGTGTGTGTGTGTGCGCGCGAGAGAGGGAATGAGTGAGAAAAGGAGGGGCAGATGGGGTAGCAGCCCTGCGAGTGTAACTGGAGCTGCCTTAGGAATGCGGGGTTGGGGGGGGGGGGGGGGGGTGAAGGAGGGGTGTTTTAGAGGAGCAGAGTGGGGGGGCAGCAGTGGGTTGGGGGGGCAGCTTGAGGGGGCGGGATGGGTGATTAGGGGGTGACAGCTGAGTGCTGACCCCTCTATAATGACAAATCATCTGGCAGGTGTGTGGTTCGGCAGCCCCCCCCCCACCCCCCCCCCACCTCTCATTCCCAGGCCAGGATTCCCAACCGCTGCTAGAGCGCAGCGCTAAAGGAAGGCTTCCGGACAGCCTCACTGACTGGACTGCTGTCCAGTAGGACTCATGACGCCTGCTCTTCTGGCCTTTCACAGTTATGAGGGGGAGATATAGCCCACTGGTTCCCAAACACTGGGTCGAGACCCATTTGTGGGTCGCGTACACATTTTCCAACAATTTATTTTTAATATTTCAAAACATTTTCAATAAACATTCCCAAAAAAGCTACATTTTTCATGAATTAAAAACCTAAATTCAATTACTTTTTTTCCCCCAGTACTTTCATGAAGAAATAAAAGAAAATACATTTCCATAAATTAGAAAACAAATGTTTCAGCAGTAGTGAAAATAGCTGATCTACAAGCTCACAAGCTCATAAAATCTACAAGCTCACAAGCTCGCTTCGCGCAGCGTTGTGAGCTTGTAGATCGACTATTTTCACTCGTTTGGGTCGTTTGGATCCCAGGCATAAAGTATCTAATCTCGCTTTTGAGTCACAGGCTAAAAGGTTTGGGAACCACTGATATAGCCTGTCCGGTATTTTATCCTCTGCCTCCTCCTTTTAGATGACTTGATGCAACAAACTAAGCTCCTACATCTATACTATAATTTTGCGAATGTCTGAGTGAGTGAGTGTCTGTCTGTCTGTCTGTCTCAGCGTTTCTCCTCGGTGGCTGGAGCAATTGATCTGAAATCGCATCACCATTAGCATATGAACACACCTGACATAACTGTGAAGCCCGTTTGTCACTTTCACAAATCGTATGCTGTATATTCGCATTTTTATGGTGTATCTATATCTATTTAGCCTACAGTACCTTTTGTGACCACACATGTTAAGGGAGGGGCGCTGTTGTTCAGGCCATTAGCACAATCACACACAAAAACCCCAACACACACACACACGGGGGGGGGGGGGGGGGGGGGGGGCGGGGTTCTGGCCCTGTTACAGATGTTGTCCAAAAATCATGCAGATCGGTACACAGTATCTCTGTAGCCGTTAAATGGAACGGGTATTTCTAACATTGATGCTCCTACATATTAGCATGCAAGCACCAGTTAAAGTTACTTTCCATCCCTCATATACTGTGTGCACAGTGCACATCCCATAACCCACACACTGCACATCATTTCGGAGCTCATATCTTTGAACGGGTAAGGGCTTGTTAATAAACACAGCTAATGACAGGGCTCTGTCCTCCGAGGTGACACTATTGCTTTGACTTTGCGGACGATTATGTTTTTCCATGCTTTGCGTGGATTCGACAGAATACTGTGAGCGCCACCTTGTCCTGCCCAAAAGGTCGACAGACAGACACTGACAGACAGACAGGCTGAACCGGAAAGCCTCTGATCCCTGGGCCGCAGCGGCAACTGCTGTACCCGGATCAGAGATGGTGCTGTGGGCAGGGGTGTCACACCAAATTCTGGGCCCTGGGTACAAGGATTCACTTCAATTATTGTGTGCTTTAACTATTGAAAAATAGCAGATATACAAGCTCGCGAGCTTGTAGATCTGCTATTTTTGAAAAATCTTAAACATTTGTGCAAGTATTTGAATATTTCAAAGGTTTTTTTGAAAAACCTATGTTTCTATCATCAGTGGTGCACAAACCTTTTCATGTGAAGGACCCCCAAAATGCTATGTATTTGGCCACGGACCCCCATCTCAAAATATTTAGTTCCAGGGACCCCCCAGAAGCAAAGTTTGAGTTACAAATGTTCGCTTAAAAATACATATATTCAAAGATTTGCACACATTTTCACGACTTAGCAGATAGCAGATATATAAGATTGTTTAGGCAAGGATACAAGGATTTCAGGCACAGAGTGCCGTGCTTTTTCAATAGTTAAAGCACAAAATAATTGAAGAGAATCCTTGTACCTTCACCCCTCCACCTTGGGCCCTAGTCACTCAGTCCCACTCCCCCCCCCCCCCCCCCCCCCCCCTTGTGACGCCCCTGGCTGTGGGAGTGGACAGGTGCCAATCTGATGCCTGGTCTGGGGTCAGCACTGAGACCTTTGAGGAGGTTGTGGATCAGGAAGGGAACATTTTAGAGCAGATGGCCATTCAATAGACTTTAATACTCTCATGTACATTAGTCCCAATCACAGAGAAACTCATTCATAACATCCCTTAGTCTGTGGGAGACATTTATTTCCCCTATCCCTTCCCAAACTCATCTCGCAGACTGAATTGGACCTCTTTACGGGCCGCATTTGGCTCGTGGGCCGAAGGTTTTGACAGCCCTGCGAGAGACCAACCTGCTGTATAATGCACACGGGCACGTAAAGTCGTCATGCGTGTGGAGCCAGAATGCTCTCATTCCACAATGAGCATTGTTAAAGACCGATTCAGATCCCTGCTTTGTCTCAGGCGTCTACTTTGTGGTTTGGGTGTTCATTAAGTGTCTGACTGCTATCTGAAGTAGCCATTGTTGCATTATAGGACTAACCCCCCCCCCCCTCCCATCTCCATCATGACTGGGCTTCCCCAGATCCTCTTACTCCAGCCAACACATGGAGTCTAGACAGGGGGGGCCCAGCCTCGGCCTGCGACTCCCCTTCTGATATCTCCTACTACAAACTCGGGCTGTTTTCCCTCCGGAGTCCTGACTCCCGGCCTTGCATGGCTATTTCCCTGGCGAAGAAGAAGCCAAACACCCACCTAGGCCCCCCCCCCCCCTCCCCCCTTGGCTTCATCGGCCATCCAGACAACACAAAGAGGAGCCACACATTCTCAGCTGGAACTCACGCGGAACCCAGCGGAACATTTCGCCACTTATCTTTTCATTTTGAATTAGAGACGGGCGGCGTGGTGTTTTCCAGGCGACGGGAGCAGGGAATACGTTCGGGGTACCGCCGGGGGAAATCCAGGAGGATGATTATTAGCAGGAGACGTTGCCCAGGTATTGAGAGTTTTAGTGGAATTGTTTTGGGGGAGGAGGATGGTGGCATAGATCAGTGGTTCTCAACCTGTGGGTCGGGACCCACCGGGTCGGGACCCCCAGGGGGGTCCCCAAATTATTTTGGGGGGTACTCAGATGATTAACTTAATGTGCAACATTGTTTTCTCTCTCAACAGTAAACAAACCAACATAACGTTGAAGTGTATATAGGGTATCTGCACATTTCTAAAGTGTAAATTTAAGGACTTTTAAGACCCTTTTAATACCTCTAAAATAACTAATTAAACATTGGCCAAATTGTCAAATATTAGAGGCAAGAATTGTGAAAATAGCCGATCTACATGTAGATCTGCTATTTTCACGGCCTCAAAAGGTTGAGGACCACTGGCATAGATGCTGAGGGTAGGGGATCAAGAATAAGGCTATGATCAGTCATTCACTTTGCAATTAAAAAGACACAAAACCCTTTATCGTTCATTTTCAACATTGACGTTAACAAAGTAAACCCATACAATGGTGTCGCATGGAGAAAATTGCTGATTTTCCTAGCCAACCTGTGCTGTGGGTGCCGTTGCTGCTATTTTTTTTAAATCTTTGAACGTTTTTGACAAATGTTGCCTATAATGATGTGCCCAAAATAGGGATGCCAGTGGTTAAGGATTATTACAATAAGAAGATTATAATGGCTATAATGAACTGAAGAAAAAAAGAAGGCACAAACTTTTTTCCCTGGGACAAAAGACATCCCACCAATCCCTTTGAGCCATAGGGCATATACTGTATTACACAACATGATTGTGCACATGAATAGAAAACCCCATGTGCCATGCTGACAAATTCAGTCCGGCATACACGCTGTCACCCTGTCACCTGCACTAGTCAATTCCTGCGCGCCCCCTCATCCCACCCCCGCCCAAAGCGACATAATGGACCAGTCCAAAGTGACCCATATTTACCCAATAATACGAGGCTTTGAAAAGGCCCATATCGAGTTGCAGCTAATGCTCCACTGGGGCCCGCAGAGTGAAAGATGTTACCGGCCGAAACGTCTTGGGTTTCAGGGCCCTGCGAACAAAAGGCAGGCCAGTCCTCAGAGAGAGAAAGAGAGGAGGGAGGGGGAGGTGGTGGCGGTGGTGTGTGTGTGGGGAGGTGGCGGTGAGGAAGAGAGCTTTAAGTTTGAATTTATTCTTCGTACACAAACTTAAAGGATGAGCTGAAACAGTAGCAGCAGTGCTAGTTCTGTGCACCGTGGGGAGTTGAGAAACTGCGATCCTTAAGATTTATGTCCTACGCGGCATTCGAACCCGGGTCTCCATCAGGAGAGACCAAATTTCTCCAGCTCAGACAAGAGGCAATCCTCGCTTGGCCGGGGAGATATTGCTCTTATGAGCTCAGGCGGTACTAGTTGTAGACCAGGAGGTGTCCTACCTGACACCATGCAGGGTCTACATTTTTCGAAGGAAGAGTAGGGCAACCACCTCCAAGTACTGCAGATGTGCTTATTATATTAATACATTTGTATTCATTAAAATAAGATTGCAGCTTTAAAGCCGAATTCATAGTACCGGTATTAAGCTGTTCCAGACTTGTCGTGCGTGTGTTGTGGGTTTTGTCTGTATGGGTGTCCTTTTCTCTCAGGATGTTTAAAAGAAACACAAAAAAGCCGCATCTGCCAGTTTTTACAATCAAGGATACAGTTCACATTAATGCATTTCAAGTCTTTACATGTGTGGGTTGTCAGCAGTAATATTTTTTTCCCTCGAACAGACGCATTGTCAAAGCACAGTGGTCGTGTGAGACGTATCAAGTTTATCTCCCTTCATTTACAGCCGGTGTGTGTACCCGTGTCATGTATACGCATGCATCTCACCGTTTGGGAGGAGATGCGCTTACAGCGGCAGAATTAATGGGGCAGAACTGAACTAAGCTTCCATGTTAGGGGTGAGAAGAGGGCAGACGGAGGGGGCTTAAGAGAAGACGGTCGGTGGTGGTGATGGTGATACCCAAAGGTGATTTCACTTCATATCCTCTCCCCGTCTCTCTCCATCTACTTTCCACCCCCCACTTACACTATTCCCCCCCTCCTCTCTCTCCAGGGGCGTCACAAGGCGGGGGGAAGTGGGACTGAGTTACTAGGGCCCATAGGTGGAGGGGCCTTAATTTTCTTATACTTTAGCTATAGAAAAATAGATCTATTTTTGAAAAGTCGTGAAAATGTGGGCAAATCTTTGAATATATGTATTTTTAACTCAAAGTCTGCTTCTGGGGGGTCCCTGGAACTCAATATTTTGAGATGGGGGTCAGTGGCCAACTGGCCACATATATATATAATTTTGGGGGTCCTTCACTTGAAAAAGATTGAGCACCACTGATATAGAAACATAGGTTTTTCAAAAAACTTAAACGGATTTGAAATATTCAAATGGCACAAATTTTCACGATTTTTCAAAAATAGATCTACAAGCTCGCAGCGTGGCACCGAGAGCTTGTATATCTGCTATTTCTCAAGAGTTAAAGCACAAAATAATGCTAAATTGGTTAAACCCCCCCCCCCCCCCCCCCTCCTATGAAGAACATTCACAGGGGGCCCGCAGTAAATCCTTGTACCCAGGGCCCAGAATTTGGTGCGACACTCCTGCTTTCCACCCCCCACTTACACTATTCAAACCCCCCCCCCCCTCCTCTCTCTCTCTCCTTAGGGGCAGGCAGGTATAAAGTTACACAGAGCTCTCAGCTTTCTTGGAAGGCATGACCACATGAGTAGCTTGGGGATTAGATTAGCAGGAAGAGCAGACTTAGCTAGGCCGTAAATAGCCCACTTTTTCACCGTTAAAAAGGCCCAGTACAATATAATCAATAGACAGCACTCATCTCGTGCAGGAAGCCATCTGAGAAGGCCTCCCTCAAGTGCTCTGTGAAGGACACGCTACAGCAGCTTGGGCCTAATGAAGTTATTATTAATCACTGGACCCTTGCTGTTTTGAACTTGTGCATTGTCGCTCTAGTGGTTGATGAGTGGTATTTGTGCATTGCGTCCTGATTGCCGTCTCCTCACCTTTCAGTCGTCTATTCCAGTGGTTCTCAACCTGTGGATCGGGACCCCCAGAGGGGTCCCCGAATTATTTTAGGGGGGTCTCCAGATGATTAACTTTATGTGCTGCACTGTTTTCTCACTCTACGGTAAACAAACCAACATAAAGTTTAAGTGTATAGAGGGTATCTGCACATTTCTAAAGTGACAATTAAAGGACTTTTTAACACCCCTGAAATGACAAATTTATCATAGGCCAAATTGTCAAATATTAGAGGTAGCAATTGTGAAAATAGCCGATCTACACACTCACAATAGATCTATTTTCACAATAGAACTGTGTTATACAAAATGTAATGCCTCAACTCTTAGTGCTAGTCAGGGTGGGGGTCCCCAGTTAAAATTTGATTATTTGGGGGGTCGCGGCCTGAAAAGGTTGAGAACCACTGGTCTATTCCAAGGCTGTGTTGTTAACTTGTGTAAAATGAATGATCATTCATGATGACATAGTAGGTCCATGCTCCAGAGATATAATAGCTGATATTTGTTACAAAGAAAAACATAACATTTCAGTTTACAGTACTGCATAGAATCACTAAGAATTACAAAAGAAAAATAAATGTTAATTTATGTGCACTCTGATCAACATATTTCTCTTTCACATACAGTACACATCTCTCTCTCTCTCCCTCTCTCATATTCATTCACAGTCTCTTTGAGCCTCCCCACAGGTGTTGAGTTACTCTGTAAAGCATCTCTCGAGCGGTCGTAGAAATCAGAAGGCTGTCTGTGCCCTTGATTCCCTCTTTCACTTTGAAGTTTCCCAAGCTCTCTGGAACAGGGAGCCACAAAGCCTGACTCGTGTGAGGGCTTTAGACTGCTCTGCTGGGGCTATGAATTCTGATGGTACTGAGGAAGGGGGGGGGGGGGCGGCTCTGTTAGCTTTGAGACTGTGAGAAACCAGTGAGGCCCCATTCGTGTGCGGGGTGCTGCTCTCCCAGCACCCACTCTTGATGGTTGAAGATTGTGTGAGCGTGTTTGTGTGTGAAAGAGAGGAGGAAGGATTAGGATAGGTGGGGTCCGCAGGTCAACCTCTGCCCCTCCCACTCCTAAGCGGAGAGCACCCGTCACTGTGAGACAAGAGGTTGGAGGCTTTAATTGACAGCTCGACTGTTTTTCCATCTTCGGCTCAGAGTGAAAATAAACAGTGACTCTTGCCATTGCTCGAGAACCTAAAAAGGGGGGCCTTGGCAGGCTACAGCTGTAAGCACTTAAAAAATAAAAGACACCTATAATACTTTAATAGAGGCATGTTGGAGAGGTTTTTAGGCCTTTAGGTGTTTGAGTGTGGGTGTACGAGTAGTCCTCTCTTCATCTGTACCGACAAGGGGACAAAGGGTTTTGGAGAGCCAGGAATAATAACTTGAGTGTGGATTTGATGAAAACTAAACTTACTCAAGCTTTTCTGACAACTACAATTCTGGAAATCTGTAGGGTTTCAGGGTTTCTAGCGGCATGGAAAGAGTACTAGAATACTGTATACTCAAGTAGAAGTGCTATTTCTTGACTTATTACTCAAGAAGAAAATACAGAATTTGTTATTTTGATGACTACTCAGGTCTCAAGGACAAGGCCAATTGACATCCTGACTTAAGCATTTCAATATGAATAGGCCCTGCTCTCCATCCAATTCAGTGATTTTAGAAGAAAGCTTTATCAATGATTGCATTATGTGAACCTCATTACAGTCATTGTTAAAGATTTCTTAAATGGATTATCATCCTGATTGTGTCATAATGGCTGTAACAGTGGACTACTCTGTAATTCAGGGGTGTCCAAACTTTTTTCAAAGGGGGCCACACTAGAAAATATTAAAACACCCAAGGACCGACTGTCTCCTGACAAAATGTACTTTCGGTTGAACCATAACAAAGTCACATATATATGCATCGCAAATTTGCAATTACAATTTTATGTAACTATCATCATCAATATTTAAGTCTTTTTGTCAGGTGTGTGTGCTCTGAACAAAACACAAATAACTCACATTACCAGTACCAAATGTAACCAGACGTGCAAGGTAAAAACAACAAAATAGCCTTTCTTTGACCCCTTTAGCATGAGATAACAGAACAAGGAATCCTACTATAAAATATTCTTGTTTGGCGGTGCTGGCGGGGTGTTTATAGTACAATTTAGGATCTTACTGTAGTACAATTTAGTACAATTTGTCAAAGGGGCCGCATTTTGGACACCCCTGCTGTAATTCCTTTCCTAAACTTGTAATGTATAATACCTTATCTATATTTAAAAAGTAGAATGACTGATTATAGAATGTACTCAAAATAACATTAAAGTTAAACTACTTGTAATTAGATACCTTTCACCTTTGCTCTTTGATTGCCGTAGGTATCCAATACGGTTGGTAAGAGGACACTACACAGTCGAGTGCCACCAATACACGACACAGGCCACAAAGTCATTTACAAAATGTATCTGTCAGGGACATGCTGGGCCCCTGATTCAGCCCGGGGAAAAAAAAGAGTTGGAGAGGCCCTCATTGCGCGCTATAGAGAGAGATCTCTCTCTATAGCGCTGCTGCTACTCAAAGATTTGCCATTTCAGATCATGACAAGTGACAAGCCAGTGGGCCAATTAATGTACACAGTTATATTTCGCCGTTGTCGGGTGGAAACCTTGTATTTCCAAAACCGTTTGTTTTGTATTTATCATTTTAAAAATGATTTAAACTAGTGAAAACAGACGATCTACAAGCACACAACGCCTTGCGGTGCAAGGCGTTGTGTGCTTGTAGATCTGCTGTTTTCACTACTTTTGTGCAACGGCCTTGTATGATGTAGCAGAGCTTTTGCTTTGCGAAAAAATTTACAAATTTGAAACTTGGAGATACGAGGTTTCTGCCCGACAGTGACGATTTACTTTGTTGGCCGTCCAGCCCCCAAAATGGAACGAAGGCCGACATTTTATTTTAACTTTTTCCTAATGGCCGGCCTGGACTGGCCGGGAATGAACCGGCCGTTCGGGAGTTGTCCCGCTTTTCCCAATGGCCAGCACGTCCCTGGTATTTGTGCTGTAATGGAGTCCTGATGCAGCGTTTCTCTTCTTGTTCTCAGGTATTTGAAACATGTGCGTGCTGCCTTGCCCCAGGACACGGCTGGAGGATACACCTCAGGGCTGGCATGTCATCGAGCCATCCAGGACGCCTTCAGTGGGATGTTCACTTTCCTGGGCTGACCCCGTCTGGAGCTCAGACAGCACAAACACCAATTTGATACATGCATTTGTAGTCCAGTGACCTGACAGTTGTTGGACTACAAATAACCCACTGCCTTGTTGTAATAAAGGGCTAAAGGTTGCTCTGACTCATATTGGGCCGGGATGTTTTATGTTAATTGTCTTATTTTTTTATTTAAATAAATGGTTTTGAAACTGTCTGTGCCTGCTATTTTACTGCTTTATAGCTTACAAAAGGTTTAACATAGCACTTTCTTTTGACTTTAACCACTGGATAATAACAGCTGTGGTGCAATTTGTCAAATTGGATACAGTTTCTTGAAGTTGCTTCATGATTTATGACATTTTATTCGCATTTACAGTAAAAAACAAACAAGAATGCATAGTTTGTAAAAAGGAGGAAATAAAAAATTAAACTGGAGAGGGTTCCTTGAAATTACAAAGGTTATTGAACTGGAGTGATGCCAACTAGTTTGTCTCTTCACACTTCTGTCTCTTTGGGGATGGTTCCGCTGTAAGGTCTGTGGAGAAATGAGCACCTTGTTCAACATTTGAACTATTCACTTTTGGTGAGAGAAAAATGCATTGTAAAAAATCCACCCTTAGTCATTTGTAAATGGATGCTTACCTGTCTGTTCACTGTCACTGCTGAAGAGCACCTCTTTGGGAAGGGTGAAGCTCACACACATCATCTCCTTGTTTGGGGCTACATTTCGCACCAAGTGCACAGAGCATCGATCCTCCAGGGAGAACCCAAGGCAAGAGGAAGCCCTTTCCACTATTTCCTTCTTAGGGTTGTCGTCTTTAGAGAACCCGTAACAGTGCACTATAGGCAGGTTGTTCTCACAGGAAATGTCCTGGCTCAGGAGGCCTCTGAACGCATCCAGAAACTCCAGTGCCAAGGCGGGCAAGTTCATAACCACGTGAATGCCGGCTGTTCCCTTCAGCAGGGCGGGAAGCTCCTGCTTCATAGGTCCCTGAATGAAGGCCCTGCCATCCAGGTTGAAGGTTCTGACCTTGCTGTCCACTTTGTTCAGCTTGCAGTTGTGCTGTAGCCAGCGGTAGGACTCTGGGTTGAGGTCATTGGCAAGTATGATGGCACCACGGCGGGCAGCAGGGACGGCAAAGGGTCCCACACCTGCAAACACATCCAGTACGGTGTCTCCGCGCTTGAGGAGGTTGACCACACGCCCGTGCTCCGTGCTTAGCCTGGGGTTCCAGTACACACGAGAAAAATCAAACTCGTAGGTCACCCCATTTTCTTTCACCTGTAACCGGAATCAATGATTTACAATTCAGGCATTTAGCAGACGCTTTTAATCCAAAGCGACTTATAAGCAGGTAATATCAATCAATATAATAAGATATGTCAGTACATCAATAACAATGCATAGGAATATCAATCTAGAAAAGACAATAACATAGGCAGAACGTTCACTTTCTATATGAACTAGTTCAAAGTTCAGTTCACCATTTTTCATAATTCAGATTTTTGAACTAAAGGTTCATGGTTCCAAAAATGAACAATTTTTGTTATTTTTTCCTTTTTTTCAATATGTTGCTTCGAGCTAAGATTTAAATGATTAGAAGTCCCATAACAGCTGAAGTTAAGATCAGTCTAACTCTACTTTTGAGTAACTGTCTAACTCTACTTTTGAGTAACTATAAAAAAGAAAGCGATGCTATGTATCATTGATTTCATGTAAAGATGAAATCAATGCACTTCCATGATTTAACCTACTTTAGCCACCATATTCTCCTCCCCAGCTAGCACCTCCATCTTGAAGTTGCGGTAAGTTGAGTCGATGATGTTCGTCTTATTGACCACACAGGTCACCCCTGGGTTTTTGTCCATTATGACTTGGCCTGGCATGAGAGCAGCAAGAGAAGTAATGTTATGCAATGAGGAAAGCAAAATTGAATCAGCTCACTGTATCCACTTACACATAATGTAATTTATCTGTGATTGAACATCCAGACATTCCATTCGTAAAGAGTGTTGTTGTCACATAAAAGTAGGCTTCTTCCCATTCAAAATGAAGAGGTTTGTTTGTGCCAAAACCAGATATACTTACTTACCTTAAGTACATTCTAGCAAAATAATTGTGGCATGACACCATAAATCATTACTACAATTTTCCAAAATGCTTTTTAAAAAAAAAATGTTTCGGGCATATTATTACATTAATTAAATGATGCGTTGTTGTGAGTTTTATCTACTACTATTTATGAAATGCAAGTTAATGCAACCAAGTATAAATAAGCATAAATCAAGCCTGATCCTCACCTATGAGGCTCCCGTAAGACAGCTGATGGTCTCTCAGGTTCATGTGTGCGATGTGTCCGACTCGACTGAACGCTGTGGTGACGTCTTGGCCCTCGGGCAGCACTGCTCGCAACACCTCCTCACTCTTCAGGTTATTATAGGTCAGAGGCAGCTCATAGTACTGGAGCTCCGGAGGAACATCAAATGAGCGCATGGCCTCAGCTTCAAACTCACTGAAGGAACTCGCTGAAGACACGGTGCCGGGATCCAACAGCAGCAAGCGGAAGTCATCCGTCTCGCTGCCTTTCTCCTTAACAACCCTGGGGACCCCTGAACGTGGGATTGCACATCTTTTCAGACATTTCACAACTTTGTTTATCACTCCTTTGGGAACTCGCAGGGCTGGGACTATGACTGTCTGGGCGAAAGCCTCTTTGTCTAAAGTGGTCATCCCACGGACCTCTGGAGGGGCCCGGTAGAACTGTGGCTCCATCTGGCTCTGCTGGTAATCGGTCACAGCCTTTAGAACGAACACAGGACGGGCTGAGACTTGGTGTGAGGCTGCGGAACAGAAGCTGCGCTGCAGGGTGGGGATGTTCACTTTTCTTAGAGTGCACACACGTGTGAAGATCCTAGTGGAAATCCTGCAATGACAAATCAATGTTGTTATTTATTATTGCTGCTCAGTGCAGTACCCCTTGAAAGAGTATTTACTTGGTGGGTCAGTAATCTAAGGACTATGACGTCAGTACCCGCTATCAGCGTACATATGCCGTCATGTCACGTCGCTCAAGGCCAGTCTCTACGTCATTCACCTCCATTTTGAGACAGACAGATGTCAATCAATTAGATTCAAAGGAGCTTTATTGGCATACGTTTACATTGCTAAAGCAAGTTTCAAAACATAATAAAACTGTTGAAAATTGGGAACATAGGCTATACAGTTGGAGGGGGTGCATTGTGTAAACAGAACAGAACCATGTTACATTTTGTCGTTATGTACAGTATATACAGAGTATGAAGCTTTTTTGGAACAAATATGACAAATACAATACGATTTCCCTATCATATGTAGGCTATGTGATTCCTGAAAGTTTATCTACTGGCTCCCGGGGTGTGCATTTGGGGACACCCGGTGCGTGTGTCTTTGCATTGACTTTGCATGCAGTCCTGCAAAGTCAAATTGACCGACTTGACACTTATTATTATCACAGCGTTGTTGTCACGTCGACGTTGTTACAAAACGTCAAAATATGAAGGCGACAGGTTGGACTGTTCTTATGCTGAAGGAGAGGAGAGGAGACATCATGCACTAGCCACTAACATACAGTACACACAGCTAGCCTCATCGGTCATGACATTGTTACATCAAGGCTAACACACACAGTCACACACACAGACTATTTGCGGAATATACTGACACACGTTTCAAAAGTATAAATGGATCTGTCCATTTCAGTACGTATCTAACTATCCGGTTCGATTCCGGAGTTATTCAATCCCCAAAACCTTCTCACAACAACAACAACTCACCTTAACATTGCCTCCACACACACACGCGTTTGCATGGTCAACGTCATCACTGGTGGACGTGATGCGATTGGTCGACTGGAGCAAGAGCCTTGCGCTGGTTGGATACTGACGTCTGTGACGATGCATCTGCGACGGAGCGGCTCGTCATGTGATCTAATCACTGGACATGATGATAAACATCAACAGTCAGCAACTATAAAAGTTGCTAGAGTTGTAGGAGGATTTACGAAGATGACATCTTGAAAACATCGCTTTTTTACGTCGGGACATTATCGCTGCCGTTCCGTTTTGTCTGTCGTAGTTGCTGAGAGTGAAGATCCATTTTTAGTAAAGATGAGTGTCAGTGTTCACAGAGCTGTTCGTGCTGCTGTTAATGGGAACCCCTGCGACATGGAAAGCAGCGAATCGAGTCCTTTATTAGGAGGAAATGTAAGTATGCTATTCTCACAAGTATGCATCTCTTGAGCTTTACAACCTTTTAGTAAACATGCAGTGCACGATCGCTGGTCATACAGCAAATTAAAGTAGCAGTAGGCAACTTTGTAAGGGGGAGACAGTGCAAATCAACTGCATGCACATGCTTGCCCTTCAGCTTCCCTCATTTACATGTGTGGGTTGTAAATTGTATGTCTGGTCTAAATTGTTGCATCGTTTCCACGTTCCTGCATGTGGATAAATTATGAAAATGTAATTAGAAACTATGCAGGGGTTCCTTTTATTGGGAAGGCTATAAAAACAATTTAAGCTCCATGATGGAACCACTATTTAATTTAAACACCAGGAACTGCTCATCTGTTATTGAAAGATAAATGTGGTGGAATCTATTGGTTGTTCAATATTCTATTACCAGTATGCCACATTTCTAAGGTCAACTGATGTTGATGTTTTTTTTGTCGTGGTCATTCATAATTCTTTTCTGTGGTAATAATATCATTATAAACGTGTAATTCAATGGAACATCAGGCTTGGTTCTTCCCTGCTTCCCTATAGGATGGCAACAGTCCGCCATTCCGAAACACCGCTATTCCGAAGCAGGGTTAGGGTTAGGTTTAGGGTTAGGGTTAGGGTTAGGGGTAGGGTTAGGGGTAGGGTTAGGGTTAGTTAGGGTTAGGGTTAGGGTTAGGGTTAGGGGTAGGGTTAGGGTTAGAAGTCAACGTTCGGAATAGCGGTGTTTCGGAATGGCGGGGTGTAACCCTATAGGATATGCCTATATCCTATAGGTCAGGGGTGCCCACACTTTTTTGACTGGAGACCCCAAAAAAAATTAGGAGCGGCACTGGCGTTACATATAAGACAAACGCACTTGAAATGGTAAATGGAAGTGATACAAACGCACTTGAAATGGTAAATGGAAGTGATTTTTGGGTTTTGGGTTCTTTGTAATGCTACTGACCTAAAACCAACATTACATTGTGGGGGTTTTCCTACTTTAGAAGCAGTGAAGGGAGCTGACAGGCAAGTCAAGTCAACTTAATTCAAGTGACAGATGCCAAAATGAGGGGTTTTGTGATTTTTGTTTAGAATTATTTCCCTTTATATTAGGGGCATGTTATATGGTCTACCTGCACAGCCTTTGTGATCTACTGGTAGATCACGATCTACCTTTGGGGCACCCCTGCTATAGGTCAAACCATTCTGGGCAGTGCCCAGAATGATGGGCAGGGCAGGCCCAGGAACTTAGCGCTCTTTTGTTACTGTTCAGTTGAACATTGGTGTGATATCATAATATGATATCACACCACATTGGTGTGATATCATAATATGATATCACACCAATGTTCAACTAATATTATTTACATCCATTTCTCTCCCGTATCCAGGCAGCTGCCCCTCAGTCAAGGGCTCAAATCCTATCTCATCCATTTAAATTCTAGATCCTTTATTCTGTAAATCCACCTAATGATTTTTTCCCCCCTGTCATTGCTATTGACCAGTGGTTCACAACACTGTTATAAACAGTGTAATTAGGGGGAGCACACTGTCTCCACTTAGAACACTTTTATTGGTACAACGTTTCGGTCACTCAGACCTTCATCTGGCATAAATTCATGCCTGGTGATGAAAGTCTGAGTCTCATGTATCGGCCAGACCCATCTATTGGGCTAGCTTTAATTAAATTATTACAGTACAAGTGTTTATTCAAACCTATGTTACCCCATCTTTACTCCCATCATTTTGATGCCAACATTATACTCAAATGGGTAAAATGTAATTTGGAGAATAATCATTTTGGTCCATTATTGACTAAATAAGTGGTTCTCCAGCGCTTGTGTTGTAATGTAAACTTTGTGTTATCATTCGTTTGTTTTGGTCCAGATTTTTTATCTTTTTTATTTATTTGATATTATTATTTGTGTGGAATTTAAAACACAGCTTTTTTGTTGTGTTTTGCGTGTAGCCAGCAGCAGAACCCAGGACCAAAGGAGCCTCTTTTGCCTTCTCTGTTTTTAACCTGATGAATGCCATCATGGGCAGTGGCATACTGGGGTTAGCATATGCTATGGCCAGCACTGGCATTGTTGGTTTCTGGTGAGTATGTCACCCTCAATAACAATGCTCTTAAAACACTCGCTATTCTTTCGTGAAGAGTAGATACAAATGAGCCCTCTTGTGTTACTGTTCTGTTGAACATTGGTGTGATATCATATTGACGTCCATTTCTCTCTAGTATCCTCTTGCTGCTGGTGTCCAGTCTGGCTGGCTACTCCATTCATCTCCTCCTGAAAATATGTGACCAAACAGGTGAGAAGAAAGCCGTTGATTGCATTTACTCTTTCTTTCGTCTCCAATCTGTCAAATCAATACAAAAATCTCTCATTGTGTCTTATCTCAACCTGCTTTGTTGATTGGTGAAGCTACAGTACATGTGATGTTTATTCCGCTGTCATAGTACTGATGTAAAAGATAATTTGGCGTTTCCCCAGGACCCAGATTTACAAAAATACAGTATGAATTTACTAATTATTTCCAAAATAGTGAAATTAACTGATCTACCAGCTCACAATGCATCACAGAAATTGTATCAAAGGATTAGAAAGTAATTTGCATGACAGAAATTACTTTACTTTTACTTAAAATGTGAGAACTGGTCTAGTTTTCAATCTCAACCCTAAACTGTCCTTATTGCTGAACTTCTGATTAGATCACAGTAGCTGAAAGGCAGCTGATGTTTGTTTTTAATTGAATGAATACAATGATCTGTGATTCAATGATCTGTGATTCAATCTCCAATCTTGATCTCATCACTGACTGACACTTAATCAGCTACTGTTGTCTCGGATTAGATTCCAAATAAGAGAATAGATGTGACTGCTAAAAGGAGAATGAGCCCAATTCACATGGAGGGCTTTCTTGTAGATTCAATTATTGCTGCAACTAATAGTTATCTTTATGAAATGTATTGTCACTATTTATTTTTTTGTCATCTGTACATAATAATGTTTCTGATCATTTGATTAATATCTGCAGACCATACAATGATGGTAAAAGAAGTAAATTAATTGAGCACATAGATTATTAACTGCTAAATTGTTATTAGATACATTTTCGTTGTTCGATTAATCAATTATTCTATTAATCTGTTCACCCCTTAAGCCAATACATTGTAATTACTGCTGTAACACCAGAATTTCCCTCTAGGGAACAGCAAACGTTTATCATATGTTATCATTGATTAGCTGGATGTGATCAAGTTGGTTTGTTATATATTTTAGGTATCAATTCATATGAAGAACTTGGAAATCGAGCTCTGCAAAAGCCAGGGAAAGTGAGTATACTATCCTGTCTTGGATTAGCATGAGTTTACATTGTTTAGAAAGCATATCCCAATATAACCAATTATGTCATGTGATTATTTCCTTTCAAAATACCAGGAAAACATATTGACATTAGGGGCAGCAGTGGCTCAGGGGTAGAGAAACTGTCATTAGAACACAGAGGGTTCCCGAAGGGTTCCCAGTTCGATCCCGGGCTCCCCCAGAGTTAGTGTTGAAGAGTCCTTGAGCAAGACTCTGAACCCCTAATTGCTCCCGGTGAGCAGGTTGGTGCCTTGCATGGTTTCCTCTGCCATCGGTGTATGAATGTGTGTGTGAATGTTATGCACAATCTCTGTAAAGCGCCTTGGATAAAGGCACTACATAAATGCACCATTTACCATTTATTAACATTTATTTTTCAGATTCTGGTTGGAATCACTATTCTCATCCAAAATATTGGCGGTAAGTTGGCTTGATTATTTCACTAAAGCAACACCCTTCCATTATATTTGACAACATAATGAACATAATAAGTAATAATAAGTATCCAATCCAGAGTAGGTCTGAGCTAGGCCAAACAGGGCCAAACACTTCATAATGACTGATCACTCACTGACTTTTCATTTAGACCTCCAGGATATAGTTGTAATACATGATAATAGATTATATTGTGTTATAACCACTATTATAATCTATTATAGTGTATTATAGTTATCATAGTAATACATTAATAGTTTATAGTGTATTATAATCACAGTTATAATCCATTATAGTGTATTATAATTAAGATAGTTGTAGTACACATTTATATTGTATTATAATCACAGTTAAAAGGGTCAATTTGTTTCTTACCGATATGGGGTACTTTTGTGTAATGGAAAATGTAGATATTTTTACGTGTTGCAGTGTAGTGTTGTGTAGTGTGGTGCTAAAGCTGCAGTCGGACAGGGGCATACCGTAGACAACCTTTTGGATGTTGTTTTCATTTTCTCTTTGCGGGACAAAGTGATGAAAAATGTGTGGAGTATTTCTGGGTTACACTATGATGCCCATTGCCAATTTAATTTAAGAGTCAGATAGTGCCTCCTGCTGGTCAACAGAGAGCACTGTGTCATATTAGTGCCTCTCTGCTGTGAGTCCCTCACCCAGATTCCCTGATAACCTTTGACCCCTAGCCGCAGTCCTCCGAGCAGCCCTCCCACGGGCCTGAAACCTGACTTCGCCTCTAATTGATCACTGATGGTAAACCCACTCCCACCCTCTGTGTGATGAGTGACCTAATGGGACGCCCCCCACCACCACACCACACCTCCCCCCTCTTCCTCCTCTCCCATCTCCATCCATCCCTCAGCCTCAGTTCCCCACATACGGTTGAGAGCTGAGGTGATAGCTCCACTGCTCCACTGCAGTCATTAGTGGCGAGGCTGAGTGGATTACTGCAGTGCCCCCTGGTATGGTTGTGGTTTTGCACCAGCATGGGGCAGTATGTGTGAGAGTGTGAGCAAAGCTAGCATACCCAGTGCATCCGTCGACACCCTGGGCCCCTTTTTATAGGCGTGCAATTAGCCCCACTCTGGGTAAACACTCATCTATGCTGCCAAGGGCTGGTGGGCCAATTGACCTTAATTGCTGGCCAGCCTAGGGCTGTCACAGCCTGCCTCTCCCTGTGCTCTTAATGAAATGAAAGTGACTTAACTTGAATACACTCCCACTGTGCTGACTTTGTTGGCCACACACAGATAGTTTACCCAAGATCTTCTTGAATTGTATATGTTTATTATTAGACTGTGTTATCATTCCAGTATTGACTGTGCCAATCTTCTTTGTTTACTCAAGGGCCTTTTGTTTAGAAATGTAAGTACCATTACACCAGGAATTTCCATTGCATCTTAATGGCTGTGGAAATACTGCTGCACTCATCATAGCCAACTGCATGAAACTAAACCATTACATCATGCTTGTAGTGTGATGCCTGTCGTTGTGAATCCACTTGCGTGGTCTAAAAGTAGGCCCCTGTTTCATTGACATTGATGGGTGAAATGTCACACTGTAACAGTAGTCACTACAGACATCCCCACAGCAATGTCTGCTAGTCTATTAGCTCCATCACATATTCTCGTATAAGCAGAGGCTAGTACTCAGTAATGGCATTTGACTAGTGACTGTGACTCGGTGTCTGTGTGTGTGCATCTGTGTGGGCACTTGTGTTGCTGAAGGAATTTTCTAATGAAAACAATTACGGGATCTTGGGGATTAGGGTCTGTGCTGGTTTAAAGCAGACTCGAAGATCTGCCCCAGGGCAGTAAGGTCCCAGCTCACCCAGGATCTGCCTGGCTTCCCAAATCTAAATCCCCTAACATTACCTCCCTTTACCACTGACTATAATCTGCTTCAGAGAGTCTCCATTCCACTCTGGCCCTGCCCAGGTCCAAACATTACACACATATCCTCCTATGCCTCCTCCACCCTGTTTCTCCCACTTTTTTGGGGGGCCACATTGACCCTGCAGGAAGTGGCCATAATCCCCTCTCTGATTGGTTGTTTAAGAAGCTGGGGGGGAGGAGCCCTGCAGGAGACGTGTGTGATTTCCTGTTTCCCTATGAAGGCAGAGGGGAGGGAAATACCTGGATTAGCGTCAGGGATCATTATTGTTAACATTCCTGTCCGTACCATTCCTCTCCCCTGGCTTCTACCACTGCTTCTACTCAGTAGATGGAACATCTGCATAATGTGTCTGCTCCTCGTCACAGAGGCTTTTAGATGGGTGATCCCTGGAACAGCCTGTCACACTCGAACACCCCCCCACTGAGCTACATCCCCCTCCACTCCACCCTACCCCTGCCCATCTCCCATTTACTGAAAAGCACATCATCCCCATACTCCCAAGAATATAGTTCATCTGTGTGTTAACAAAATGTAAAGATTTGTTGATTGGTTGTTTTATATGGGCAAATCATTTAGATCACTGTTTCCCAAACAGTGGGTCAGGACCAATTTTTATGGGTCACGACTCGAGTATAAATCCCATTTTCTTTTCCTACAAAAAATGAAATGTGTATTTCAAAAGATGGAAAATGTCTTGAAATATATCATTTTATTTTTAGAAAAAAAAAAAAGAAATGGAAAAAGGCTTTTTTTTCTTCTTTTTTTTAAAGATTTGTTTTGGGGCTTTTGATGCCTTTATTTGATAGGATAGTAGACTGACAGGAAACAGAGAGAGAGTTGGGGAATGACATGTGGCAAAGGTCGCCCGGATCGGGAATCGAACCGGCGACGCCAGCAGGCATCATGGCCTAGTATGTGGTATGCGCCTTGACCACTAGGCAAGCGGGTGCCCCTGCCCGGGTCCTTTTGAAGATAAACCCCCAGTATGTATGGCTGTGCAGACAGACAGACATACAGTACGTACACACACACACACACACACACACACACACACACACACACACACACACACACACACACACACACACACACACTACTACACATCCACAAAGAGATTGGCGCGTTTATAGTTGAGTTGTTTGTCACATTATAATGTCTGTGTACAACATGTATTGGTGTTTGATTATCATTGCACACTTGTTGGAGCCTACTTCTCTTTTTTTTTTTTTTTACAAATTGACGTACATTTTCTGACCAACCCTCTACTGTTGTGTCTCCTCAGCGATGGCGTCCTATTTGTTCATCTTGAAGGAAGAGCTTCCTGCTGCCATCAGCAGCTTCCTCAGCCCTAATGCCCCTGGGTAGGTACACTGTAAGATGAAAAATGAAAGAAATCGAATCATGTTGATCTTGGAAGCCACATGGGTATGGCCTGTGACATCAGTCATCTAGGTTTCAACCCAACAGAGCCTTATTGACTTCCATTATAAAGTTAAATTAGTTAATTAGTGGAGGTAATTCTTACTGGCAGTGTGCAGAAGATATTTGTTGCTCGTCGATCCAGCGGTATTCAAGATTAACACAAACGCAGACCGACCCTTCCGCCAGACTTCCAGCCATGCTGAAAAAAAAACATGATTCTACAGTCAGCATGCTGGGTTCTAAATGTTACACCAGGGTTTCCCAAAGTGGGTTCCGTGATTGCAGTCCAGGGCTGTCTCAGAATAATTTGATATTTGGAATACATCAATTCATCAATTTGCACTGTACCTGATGAGTTCTTTTATTATCTACAACCAACTCTCTTCATGAAAAATAGCTAGATGTGCATATTCATGTTGCTTATAATAATGTAAGATTCAAACAATTAACAGTGTAATCCATGGGTGCCGTGGATGGAAAAGTTATTTAGAGGGGTGCCCCGAGTCAAACAAGTTTGAAAACCCCTGGTTACACTACGACAAATAAGCGAGTCCCCCCCCCCCGCCCTCCACCCCAAATTTGACAATGCTGTCCACGAGGCTACACTGATCCAAACTGATCTGAGGCCAGCCAATGGGAACCGTATGAGAATTGTGCGGGAGGATGTCTCGCCAAAACCACAGTACACTAATACACTGTCTGTGAGCGATTGGAGGGAAGCCTGCGCCGGGTGTTGTGTAACGCAGAGCAGACCTAGAGGAAGTGTGTGTGTGTTTTGAGAGAGAGCCATTCATCACCCATCAACAGCAGGACCAGTGTCCTTCACTGGTCCTGCACACAGCACTGTCCTGAGTGTTATTGTAACCACATTACACCCTGGCATTCCTGTTTTTGGGGACATTTATTCACTTTCAACTTATTGTAGTGAAGATCCGTAGGCCTAGGCGTAGACCTACAACCTCACATGTTGTGAACTTGTACATCAGCCATTTTCACTATTCGTCATACGATGAAGTATAGACGTAGGCCGTAAGTGGTTAAAGTGTAAATCAGGGGTCTTCAACAGGGGGTCCGGGACCTCTAGGGGGTCCTCAGAGTTACTACCGGGGGTCTTCCAAATCTTTGTGTGATAGAAGCTTTTTTCTCCTTTTTTATATTAACCACTTGAACCCTTGCATAGTCAGAGAATTTTAGCCAAAAATAGCAGATTTTTGGCAAAGAGCTTTGGTGTAGAGGGAAAAAAAAGATGACTAATTACAGAGTGAAAGGTCAAGTTTATTAAGTATTGACGGTTCAAGTGGTTAAATATCTGAGAACACAAATTGACATGAATCCAAAATACGCTGACGATTGTGCTGTCAAACGATGAAACTATATGGAATCTATGAAAAAAGGCAGTGGGGGTCCCTGCTTCATCTCTCTCTTAACTAAGGGGTCCTTGGCCTGAAAACGTCGAAGACCCCTGGTGTAAATATTGACCCCTATGGGGTTGTGTTGGTGGATGCCCCCCCCAGCCCCCCCCCCCCCCCCCCCCCACTACACTTTCCCCCCAAAACCTCTGACAATGCCCTCACACAGAGCAAGTCCGAGGCCAAGAATGTAACCATCACTTTATTATCAGGCACACTGATTTAAGCGAGAGTTGTAGCTGCTCTCGGTCTGATCTGTCAACATCTGAATCTTCCTTCACACACAGCTGCTTTGTATTAGCGTTGCCCCCCCCCCCCCCCCCCACCAACCCTCCCAGTCCCTTCACCCTCAAATCTCTCACACATGTTCTCCCGGAATCAGAGTGATACAAGGGGATATCAGTTTTGCCATTCTAATTGCGGCCCACTGCTGAGGGAAACAAAACAAGCGCTGTTAATGAGTGGCTTTGGGTTGTTAACAGACTTCATATTCAAACCCCCATCAAAGCCTGAATAAATGAGTTGCTTCATATTAAGAAGCTTTTCTACTTTGCTGGCTCATTTGTCTTAATATGGTGGGAGGGAAACGCGGTTGTACCTCGTCTTTCAGTGTTGGTCTGTGATGATGATGATGATAATGGAATGGTTGTATGTCCTGTTAAGTTTGTCTTGTTTAAGCTGGAGGGATGGGGGCCAAGGTCATGGACAGCTGTGATGGCTTTGTGCTGCACAGGCCAGATTTATGCTGATCTCCAACACTTGGTGGAGATTGACTCATTGGCAGTGTTCCTCCAGCCTTGAGGGAGTGCTATCCTGCAGCTTGTTAAAGCGTGAAATGCACCACATTTCATGGGTATTCTAGGTATCCTCTTTTCCTCCCCCCTTACAGTAAACTCCATTCAAGCTCATCTGGGTGGATCCCAATGGTAGTTGGAGATTATATTAATTTAGCAACCCCTCTACCGGCAGGACAATGTGTAGCAGTGGGCCGGAGGCTCGAGTTAAGATTTGAGCTGAGGGCTGGTTTTTGGGCTACTCCAAGCTTGGAGTTTAGAGGAGCTGCGGGGAGAGGCGTCGCAGTGAGAGTTGTGGCCGGAGGAGCGGCCGGCCTCTGTGACACGCAGTTAAGGACCAGAATCTGTGTAGACAGCGAGACGAGGCCTTCAGCGCCTATGGTAACCTCGCAGCTGTGAAGCTGCCAAACGGGGGTCAGTGGGTGTTGATGCGGTCGGAGCAGGTGCTGCCGACTATGGGAGCCCCATAAACAGTGCTGGAGCCAGTCCCTCATGACCCCACGCTGCGGGCCGACACACAGCAGCGCCGAGCCCAGCCAGCGCCCCCTCCCCCCCCCCACCGCCCCGACCCCAGCGGAGCCAGCATGCCTTCCACATGTGTCACCACTAGTCCCCCCACCCCATCCCCATACTACTCCTCCTGCTCCCCCAAGCTTCCCTAGCCTCTATCCTGAACAAACCACCAAGGCTATCCCTCAGCGAAGGAAAATATTATTCCCCCTCTACCAAAAACCCCAGCAAGTGAAATCTGGCCTCATCTGACGGAGCGACAGAACGTTTGCATGTGAATTACATAATTGTTATGGTTTGCGAGGGCTAAAGCCCTTAATTCATACCACATGATGGGTCTGTCTCTCTGTATTTGAGCACGAAATGGAGACAAATTTCCAGGGCCAGCCTGTTTCCAGGCACTAGAGATCCATTCTCCGCTGTCCTCATCATGTCAGAGCCCCGGGATGCTGTGGTGGGAAACATGGTTTGATTCAGCAACAACATTTGACTTTGTTATTTCATGTCCCTTTCCTCGTGTGCTGTCTCTTCTTTTTCCCCCGTCTCCCCTGTGGTGCCTTTCCAGGGATGCCTGGTTTGAGAATGGCAGGACACTTCTGATCCTGGTGACGCTGTGTGTGGTTCTACCTCTGGCCTTATTGCCCAAGATTGGTATGTGGACCTAATCCTATTTTATTCTTCTACTAGGGTTTATTGTGACATTCTCTGACCCTGATCTAGGTGTAATACTGTATCTTACACATATATATGTATTTATCTCTCTCTCCTCTCTCCCTCTCTCAGGGTTCTTAGGCTACACCAGTAGCATTGCGTTCGTCTTCATGCTATATTTCGCTGTCGTGGTGAGTTCTGCAACACGTACAATTAACTATTCAGCATCTTCATTGTAGTTCGGACGTAGTTGCAATTGTCTCTCTCCGTCAGGAGAGGAAGACAATGGACATAATAAGTATAGTTTTAAAGTCTATTACACCTCATGGTGCCCAGCCCACATGGGCTTACAAGACACTTGTAAGTAACACTTAAAGTATAAACTGTAGTTCCCTTGTGATCCGAGGTGGAACACAATCAATCGATTGGTCTTAAGTTAAAAATAAACATACTCTGAAAATGTGTGCGGCACACCCATCTGTTCACCAAAGAGGTCCGATGGGTGGGCCGCGAATGCTCTCAAGAATTTCAAGTAGGCCCTGATCCAGAAAGGATTGAGAACCGGAAGCATGAGCTCAGTTCGGGGCCCTGCCCAGGTTGGCAGAGGGAGAGCAGAGCCCAGGATTACAGCTTAGGCAATTGGCACTGGGTGAAAAATGGGTTACAAAATCGTGGGATAAAAAGAATTAGGAATAAGAAAAGATTGAGAACCACTGGATTAAATATCCTTTTTATTAAAAGAATAAGTAAAGCCTGTACAAATGATCAGATACCAAGACAATCTTAACTTTTATTTAGCTCAATTGACAATCTTTTCTCCCCTGTAGGTTATTGTTAAGAAATGGTCCATCCCCTGCCCTCTTCCTCACAATGTGACGACGCTACAAGACTCCTACCAGGTAACAAACAAACACATTATTTTCTATATTCTTATTTGCATTTGCGCACACACTGACAGACATACAGACAAACAGCACCATGGGTCATGGCAACCTGAGGGAGGTATGCCAGAGCAGACAGTCAAGGATCAATCCAGGAGATTGAGAGTTTACTGATTGAGTCAGTGGTGCCTGATGAGGACCAGAGAGAACCCTGCTCTGTGAATGGTGCCAGTCCTGAGGGGAAGGAAGTTCAAGTCACCTCGCCAGAGCTGGGAAATGAACTTTGACCTTTTTGGATATACAGGCCGTACGATTACTTCCCTGCATGCAGCCTTAGCGTGACTTAACACTTAAGCCCTGTTCAAAGATTGTCCGAAAATAGCCGATCTAAAAGCCCTCAACTCATCGGTGACTTGTTCATGAGCAATTTCTTTATTATTATATATAGAAGGTTGTTTTAAAAAATGTTGCATAATGACTTGCCCAAACTAGGGGTGCCAGTTTGAATTGAAAGTGCTTAACTTTGATGCTTTTCAGACCGTAATCAGGACAATGGAATTTAATTTAACCTTGCCCACCTTTGCAATAATACTGCACAAAGTCATCTCTGAAATAATGCGCTCTCTCTCTCTCTCTCTCTCTCTCTCTCTCTCTCTCTCTCTCTCTCTCTCTCTCTCTCTCTCTCTCTCTCTCTCTCTTCCCAGATATCAAATTCCTCTGACTCAGACTGCACGCCCAAACTCTTTGTCATCTCCAGTAAGGTGTGTATACAGTTTAAGGATAGATCTTTTCAGTCCCCTGCAGCAACACATGCAGACCATGTGAGGCAGTATGACATTGTCAAGACTAAGAGCGCTACACGCTTGTTTGACACCAGTGACATTTCCCAATCATTAAACACGAGGGATTGGACTGTGTATAAGGACCACCACATGCTCCAGTGGAACATGCAGCTGCCAGTCACATGTGCTTAAATGCCTGCAAAGAGCACATGTGTGGTGTGTGCAGAATTACACCAAGCACATGGCGCTTTCACAGCACGGTACAAACAAGTTAGAGCATTAGCACATGCACATTTTTAGGTATTTTCTGAACACGTTTGATCAGATAAGGTTGCTTCTGTAACTTTGCTTCTTCACACGTCACACTCACTCTGCAGCTCCGCTGGTAATAACTATTAATGAAACTAACCCTCAGCTAGGGCTGGGCAAAGTGTTGATTGCGACCGTCAGGTCTCAAGTTACTGGCCCTACTCTTATCTCCGGCACCGTTGCCCCTATCCATGCCAAACTTTGCAGACACACTCCTTGGCTGGCAAACCACAACCTCCGCCCCCTGATTTCCCACCATGAGGTTGCTACTTGCTACGGCCAATTTGTGCATACATGCGACCTGACGGTCGCTTATCTCCCGATTAACGAGTCTTAAAGGTATTAAATTAATATTGTGATAAGAGACTAGATATTGTCCAGGATATTGGATATCATGATATTGTGATATATCCAGTAAGTGTTGTCTTCTCCTGGTTTAAAAGACTACCTTACAGTAAAGTGATATCATTTCATGAACTTAACTGAACTGACTGTTGTTGAACAGCTAGTTGACTAGTCCATGATTTGCCTTTTATATAGGCATTACTGGTGATTATTATTATTTTTACAATGCACAAGGTACATCTATCATTATCGTTTCTCATTTTCTTTATACAAGACAAACTGAAAAAGACAGAGAAAGGGAAACAAAACAAAACAAGACAACATAATTTGAAAACAAAAAGACAGAAAGAATACAGTCCCTCCAGACTCTGCTCCCAACCTGTCCCCAGAATGGTTCACTACCCAACTTTCAATATTCAATAGTAACCAAACACCTTTTGACAGTATCAGTTTAAACAGAAGAAATTGCTGAGATTAATTTAGTTTATTGCAGTTTTTCTCCTAACATTGTAATTTCTGGTGGTTATTTATCAAAGACCTATTGTGTCAATATTTTTGAAAGCACCAATAGTTATCCCCACAATATCATAATATCAAGTTATTTGGTGAAGAATATTGTGATATTTGTGATACACTGCCAGTTAACAGTATATTCAGCTAAGTTGTTAATGATGCATTGATGTATATGTTGCAGAGTGCCTACGCCATCCCCACTATGGCCTTCTCCTTCCTGTGCCACACAACCGTCCTGCCCATCTACTGCGAACTGGACCGGTCAGCATTACAGACTTTTCAGCCACATCCTAATCTATCTTCTTAACATTTAGGCCTAGAATTATTGAATGCTTTAACCAGTGAAAAATAGCAGACATACAAGCTCACAGCACTGCAAGCTTGTAGATCTGCTATTTTTGAAAAAGTCGTGAAAATGTTTGCAAATCTTTGAATATATGTATTTTCAAAGTGAACGTTTGTAACTCAAATTTTGCTTCTGGGTGGTCCCTGGAACTAAATATTTTGAGATGGGGTCCGTGGCCAAATAAATATCATTTTGGGGGTCCTTCACATGAAAAGGTTTGAGAACCACTGACATAGTAGTCTCTCAAGAACAGACTAACTGAGCTCCAGTTAAGAGAAAAGGACCTTTTCTTTGACGATGGCTGGCCAGATTGCTGACATAGAAACATAGGTTTTTCAAAACATCTTAGAAGGATTCAAAAGACACTTATAGAATCGGGTCAAAATTCTAATTTTCACAATTCTTCAAAAATAGCAGATCTACAAGCTCACAGCGCGGCACTGTGAGCTTGTATATCTGCTATTTTTCAATAGTTAAAGCATAAAATAATGATACACAAAATGTGTACCCGTTCTGAATGGGTTAACATCAGTAATCAAACATATAATGTGCTAATTAGATAGATTAAATAAATATGATGTGCTTGTTGTCTCCTGACTTGTCGTTTCAGACCTTCAAAGAAGAGGATGCAGAACGTCACGAATGTCAGCATCTGTCTGAGCTTCACTGTTTACCTGCTCTCTGCCCTGTTTGGCTACCTCACCTTCTATGGTAAGAGAGCAAACCTACACTTAATGGAGTAGTTCACCCCCAAAATGACTTTTTTCTATTGATTAGTCACACCTTGGAGACTTGAGTTCAATAATATGTTTTTGTATTTGTCGCATTCCTAAGACAAAAAATGTATTATATTAAATCTTTATATATTTTATAGTAAAAATGTACCATTGATTCTGGATGGGGATTGGGGACCCAAATGCATGGGCCTGGATTGGGACCCAAATACAAGGCCCTGGATGGGGACCCAAATGCATTTGTCTGAGAATCAATGGGGGTAAATTTACTTGACCCTTGATTCTAAATTTACCCCCATTGATTTTGACCCCCATTGACCCCCATCTGGCCCTTATTTGGGTCCCCATCCAGGCCCATCCATTTGGGTCCTCATCCAGAATCAATGGGGGTAAATTTACTATAATCTTTTTTTCTTTTTCTTTTTTTCTTGTCTTGTCTTTTTTGAGCGGTGGTCACAACGCTCCTATACGTGGCCGTGTGTGTGGGTCTGTCTGTCTGTCTGTTTGTCTGTTTGTCTGTCTGTATGTATGTCTCCTTGTCCGTAACCTGGCCCTGCAGTAACCTTTTCTGACCACACATGTTAAGGGAGGGGCGCTGTTGCGCACACACACACACACACACACACACACACACACAGACACACACACACACACACACACCACCGCTCAGTTCACACGAGTGTGATTTTTGTAGACAAACAACTCAAGTCTAATCAATGACTAATCAATAGAAAAAAAGTCATTTTGGGGGTGAACTACCCCCAAAATAGTGTGTCTTTAGCGAACGCCCTTGCGATAACTGACATGTCAACCGCAGTCTTTCTAATATTTCTAATCTCTAATAGCCCAGGTGGATTCTGAGCTATTGCTCAGTTATGACAACTACATGCCGCGGGACGTCATGGTGATGTCGGTTCGTCTGACCATCCTCCTGGCTGTGTTGCTGACCGTGCCCGTCATCCACTTCCCTGTGAGTAGACAACCCCACCCAACAGCCATGTATGTAGAATGTGTGCAGGCTGCCTATCAATGCAGTCTCATTGTCCTGGAATGGGGGTAAGTAGGGTTGCACGATATGGACCAAATTTCATATCTCAATATTTATGCCAAATATTTCGATATTGATACAATATTCAGTACACTTTTCATATTCAATATTTTAAGTTTTGCAACAGTGACAACTAAGCATTATTCAAAAAACTGCATAATAATAAGTCAATTGGGTTCTCACACTTGTTATTTTAATTTTGATTTATTTGAAGTGTAGCTAAAGGCAAAAGGCAACGATATGGGCAACAATATTGGCAATATGGGCAATGATATGGACGATATATTGGCCAGGGCGATATATCGCGATATTGTTGCCTTTCGTGATACTGATATTGCGCATATTATTTCGATAACGATGCGATAACGATATATTGTGCAGCCCTAGTTGGAACCCGGCTGCACTAGTGACTCATACTTGACTCGTGACTTCTGTATGTACTCAAATGTTAAATGTTTATAATGTAACAGTGAAACAGTCTACCATGGATCCATATTATAACATAATGCAATGGGCCCTATTTAGTGCAGCATCTGACAAATTTGTGGGCTTGTTTATCGGCTATTTACATTTATTTTGAATGCCTAATAACATTTGTCATAAGGCATAAGACGCCATGCAAAATAGGGAATTTTGATAATGTGAGATATACAGTAAAGCTGTTGTAAAGTGGTCTTTTGTGTCTATCAGATTCATGCAGTTTCAACATATCAGCACTAAGTGTTTGGTATTTCAAGTTTCAATCCAATACTCCACTGTTTGGCCCTTCACTCACGTCACATCTTAACCGTATCCGTCTGGACGGGTAACGCCTGACACTGTGGTTCCCCTGACACATCACTGTGACATCACAGGTGACATCACAGTGATGTCAGATACTCAGAGCAGGGATAACGCCTGACACTGTGGTTCCCCTGACACATCACTGCGACATCACAGGTGACATCACAGTGATGTCAAATACTCAGAGCAGGGATCTCCATGTATGGGCATAAAAGGTATTGTATGTTCTGATGTCATGGTGGAACCACTCTTAACAGAATCCCTTTTATGCCCATATATGGAGATCTGTCATATATGGCGATCTGTCTGTCGCCCTTACTAGTTATTTGAATTACTTAGAAAAATCATTACGTATATATTTTTATATTCATTAAAATCTTTGCTTTTGGGGTACTGTTTTTTTTTTAATGTTTTGACAACATGTAGGAAACAAAAAAAATAAGGGACCCATAAAAATGTGTCCATGACCCACAAATGGGTCCCCGACCCAGTGTTTGGGAAACAGTGCTCTAGAGAGGGAGCAGACACCACTGGCCTCCACCCAAGCGTCAGCCCCAGTAGTAGGTCTTCTAACTATAGTAATTGTGTGTGTGATCTGACCCAGCGCTCTATGTGTTCCAGGCCCGTAAATCTTTGACCGTGTTGCTGTGCGGAGGACGGCGCTTCTCCTGGATCACCCACGTCTTGGCCACCGTCACCATCCTGGGCGTGGTGCTGCTGCTCGCCATCTTCGTCCCAGACATCAGAAACGTGTTCGGCGTTGTGGGTATGTTTGTGCACGGCTATTTTTGTGAATCACTTTGTGCACGGGGAGTGGAGTTACATTGCATGTAAAGTGTATGGTATCCGGGTTCAGGCCCGAGGTCAGACCTAAAGCCCCACTTTCCTGTTTGTCCCCCCCTAGGGTCAACCACATCCACCTGCCTCCTGTTTGTTTATCCTGCTATATTCTACCTCAAGATCAGCAGCGGACCTCTCAGATCCCCGGAGTCTGTTGGGGTAAGCACACGCTTCTCCAATATAGGATTACTAACAAGTCTTTTAACAAGTTTTATGAGTCATTTTACTCATTGTTTTGCTTACTTTCTCTGCGTGTTGGCTGTAATATGACACAGTACAACTGGTCAATATATCAATATAATAATTATAACAAATATATTGTGATATTATATTAGACTAGATAGCCTCTGAAATTATAGTCTTTTCCTGGTGCCAAATGTTTAAAAGTATGTATATTTTTTAGGGGTAGGAATCTTTGTATGCACAAAACAGGAAACGTGCATACTCTTTTTGAAATTCATAAAACACCACATATTGCACATAATGTCTGTTACTAAGTGTTTTTTTCTGGATACATCTCAGAATTATCCTGAAATTGCATGCCATATTGTGCAGAAATTGCCCCAATTAAATTTGGGAAACTAGACATTAGTGTAAAGTTAAACTGCGTTTTGATATTGGCCTGTTCACCCACAGTACAAGGTTAGAATAATGTGTCCATATAGTCAGATCAATAATAAGATGTAACTTATAATGGAGAGGTGGACAAAAGGCCCAGTTAGTACAGCAAACCTAAAGAAAAATGTATGTGTGCTGTACACACAGAAGATGTGATTAAGTAATGTTATTCTTTTTGGTTGCCTTTATGCTCTAAAATCTACTGGTAGTGTAGAACAGCAGCCTGACTAATCAACTATACTGTAGATTACATGTGAAAGAAAAAAGCTCTAATGAAATGTCACCCAAATTCACACTTTTACATGATTCTGTTTGGCCAACTCGTAGCATCACACAGTCAGTGTATACACACATTCTCACCTCATCCTGGATTTTTCTAAATTCAGAAACCTGCATGTAAATTTCTGTACACACGTTTTGTGTGTTCACAACACATGATTTACATATTTGGCCACTTGTCTGCATTACAGTAAACAAAGCCATTTTCTGAACTTGTTAAACTGTTCTAGCTGAGTGAAATACATATTATTACATTATATTATACATATTAATAATAACCGTTTCTCAGAATTTTCATGTGTTTTTAAATATGTTTGGGAAGCACCAGTAATCATCCCCACAATATTATTACACTATCAATGTTGAGCTATTCAGTTCATATCGCCCAGCCATAGCCCCATAACCTCCCATGTGGTTCTGCTGACTGAAGTCCTCTGTGTTTTCTAGGCTGTAGCTCTGCTGGTGTTCGGACTGATTGTGGGAGTGCTCAGTTTCTCTGTCATTGTGGTCACGTGGGCGCAGGATGCCTGAAAACCAGTAAGCCCAGCACCAACATCATGTTAAACCCAAGACTGAACAAAGGGAAACGCGTGCCAAATAACAGAAACACTAATGGATAAAAGAAAGGGAACAGATCATTAATTGCTCCAGTCAGTAATGTAATCAAAATTTTCTTTACAATAAAGATTGTATAAACTGTTTACAATCTGGGGCTGTAGAGATTTGTCAGTTACTGTATATGTTTTAAGAAGATCATTTTATATTCATTTTTGTTGTTTTATTATTCACAAGCTTAATTTGAAAGCGTCATTTATTATGTAGAGTCACAGTCTTCCTCAAATCAATCCGTTTTAATGTCCCCATTTATTCATCTGTGCCTTTTTAAAGACGTATTCTCCACACAATGATTTTGTTTTTTATGCAGTGATTTTACCCTGCTACTCTGCTGCTATAAATGAGATTCAGGTATTGTCAAGCAGGTTGTCAGTTATTATAAACTGCCAACAAATCTCCAGTGATTGTCTAAACTTTCTTTTAGAAATGGCAATTCGTTTTGATCAAAATAGCAACAAATAATAGTAAAGTGAAACACGTCATTACTAAATAGGTTTTTCTTCTTGTGTATATTAAATGAAAAGCGTCCAAATTCATTGCCACTTCGGCTATACTTTTATATTTTATATATTTAACCTTTCATTTAACCAGGATTGAGATCTCTTTAGCAAGAAGTGACCTGGCCAAGATAGGCAGCATTGCAAGTCAGTGCATAAAGATGTACAACTGCTTACATGGCTTAAAATAAAATCGTAATCATGATCAGAAAGTCAAAAACAAGAAGTGTTTTATTTTAAATTTTTTGTACATTTTGTAAGGCATTTCATGTAGAATGAATGTCCTTTCACACATCTCAGTACAGTAGGAAGGATGCATTATGAGAGTGACAGACATAACATGAAACAATCCCTGAAAGGTATTTACAAATACTATTTTAACCCACTTCTGGACCATAACATTATAAATGGAGTAAGGCCTGGCTTTTCACTGTGTCTGTCAAACCTTGTTAACAGCACACCAAACGGTTTACATGTCACTGTGACCTTGATATGTTTCCTATTGTTGTTTTTCCTATTGTCATTCTGCTGGATTTTCTTTTCCTAGCTCCCGGTTGTGCTCTCGAAATAAATCCACTTCTTGAAGGACTGTTTAAATATCACACATCAGGTTCATATCATAATGTAAATGGAAAAATTGCTGCTGCTGCTGATTTTATTTATATTTGCTCTGAGACCAAAGACTATGAACTGTATGCAGGCATGCAATGTATTTGTTTACAATGTTAAGATTATGTTCAAAATGGCTGATCAATAAAAGGGACTTTTTTATCATACAGTAGGCCTATGAACTGTTGACTTATTTTCTGACCACCACGGCGTCTAGATCAGCTAATCAGTATAGCATGTCATACAGCCATGTGTTTGATTGGCAGGCGTAGTACTGACATAAGGACAAGCTCCTCAGTGTCGGGCTGGGGGTTCTGTCTGCAGCTAATGAAAGCCAAATGCTTGGTACGTTTCTAATCACGATGCTGTTTAGATTCTCTTCATGCTGGCTCTGGAACCCATGGCCACCCCACTGCTGCTTTTAATCTAAGGAATTAAGGCAAATGTATACTTTGACACACAACGGCATTGCTCGCCGTGAGTAACAGATTTTTTAGGACGACGACAACGCCAGATCAGCTTGAAAAAACACTATTTTGGGCCAGTGACAAAGTATAATGATTTATGATCCGTCTTAACACGGTAAGATGCAGAGGTAAAAAGAAGATCTACAAGCACGCAGATGCAATGCTTTGTGAGCTTTTAGATTGGCCTTTTCGATGTGTGACACCTCTGTACGATGAAATATAAACCAGGCTTAATTTAGGCTTTTAAGCCATTTAGAACGGGTACACAATATTGTGTATCATTATTTTATGCTTTAACTATTGAACAATAGCAGATATACAAGCTCGTGCCACGCTGCGAGCTTGTAGATCTGCTATTTTTGATAAATCGTGAAAATTAGAATTTTGACCCCATTCTATAAGTGTCTTTTGAATCCTTCTAAAAAAAATTAAAAACCTATGTTTCTATGTCAGCAATCTGGCCAGCCATCGTCAAAGAAAAGGTCCTTTTCACTTAACTGGAGCTCAGTTAGTCTGTTCTTGAGAGACTACTATGTCAGTGGTTCTCAAACCTTTTCATGTGAAGGACCCCCAAAATGATATGTATTTGGCAAAGGACCCCCATCTCAAAATATTTAGTTCCAGGGACCCCCCAGAAGCAACATTTGATTTGCACACATTTTCACAACTTTTTCAAAAATAGCAGATCTACAAGCTCGCAGCGCGGGCCTAAATTTAAATGACCCGCCTCCCCGTCCTCCTGTAAAGCAGTGCTTTCCCACCACGCCTCACATGAGGTTCCTCAACCCACAAGATGCCCTCTGACCACCCTTCCTAGGTTATTCCTATGTTAGAGAGCAGCCCTCCGTGATTGAGTTGAGCTCAGCCTCCATCAACACTGGCGTATTTTGCCTGCTTTGGTTTAAGCTTGTGCATGTTTGATAGCGCAGGGAGGATTTTCCACAGAGCACGGCTGTAGTGTAGACACATACATAGATGTTAAATGGTTACAGACGCCAACAGTTTGGAGGTTGGCCCCCTGTCACCATTGTTGTTTTTTGGTCAGATCACAAAGTCTTCTGAAGTGGTGATAATCAGGAACACAACAGCACCCTCGTCTTCCAAACCATAGGATGCTTCTTCCACATGGCAAGGGTTCCATCAACTGCTGAGAAAAACCCAAATACTACACAAGATTACCACCTAGTGTTGGAACCTGTCCATAGCAGCCCATAACTCTGTTCCTCCCCACTTTGTTGACATTCCTTTCTTGGCTTATCCAAGCAAGAGATATATAACCAGATGCGGCAATTCTCTCCCAGCGTTATCACGTGTTGGAGATGTGCATGTTTAACGCAGACCAGAATTGTTTTTATGGAGGCCGGGACTGGGGCAGGCCTCCACATTGACTGGGAGAGTGTTTTTGTTTAGTTAAACTCACTCACACTCTGGGCCTTTGTCCAGTCGTATGACAGCACCATCTCCCAGGGCTAAGAGACGGAATGGAGCTGAGGAACGATGGTGGGCTGAAATTAAACCCCCGTTGGCAGCCTCCACTCTGGTATTATTTTAAGAGGTGTCGCTTGTGTTCTTTGAAATTTGTTTTCTGTTGTTGTAAATCAGGACTCGGGGGGGCCTGGCTGGTTGGTACCCCATGAACCTACTTTGACCCTTGTCTATGTTAGTGTTGACGCATGCACACCACTAGAAAGTATACGTTCCTGTAAGTGTGTTTGCACATTAAAATCATATTTTAACATCACAGTCCTGTCCATAGTGACTTAAGTCTAATTTATAAGAATGTTGCTTCAGCTGTCCTTTTCACATGAGCCCTCAAACAATTATGCATTATGATTGAATGCTTTGTTCCTTGCTAGTTATTGTTGTATAATGCAGTTACACGTTGTCGATGATGGGTCTTGCAAGAATCCTGTCTTCCTCTGCCTCCATTTTCATCCACCATGCTGCTTTTCTGCTCTTAATCGATTTCCATGGTCTATCTGTAAACATGCTTTTCATGTCACAGTAAGAGCATTCCTCACTCTGAGGACTCTTTTTAAGACCACAGATGCCCTTTCATTCCCAGCGCTCCATTCATGGTACCATCTACTCTGGTGTGAAGCAGAAGTACTCCAATAAACGTTGTTTAGACTAGACAAGACTGTATCGATAGAAGTTCCACGGTCAGGGAGTACTCGGTGGGACAAAAGAATCCCATAGAAACCCTTCAGAACATTATCTTTCACAATAGCAGTACATACAGTACACAGACTGTAAATACGATGTGACTTCTGACACTGTCATGTTGTAAAAAAAAAAAAAAGAAGAGATTGTTGACTTTTACATGTGTAGAAGATGAGTGATAACCTCTCCTTCACACCGGTGTGAAGGATATCTGAGTGAGATGTTCTACACAAAGCTCCCTCCACCTTCACCTTACTGCAATGACATTAAGTGCTTAACCATTCTAGGCAGCAAACACAGTCCTGCCTTCAACAGAGACCCTTAAAATGGCTTTCGGGGAGAAATTGCCTGACACAGCCTACTCATCACTTGTCAGTCCACAATCAGGGCATGGAACACAATAGCAGCATCACAATAACATAGAATAGACTGACTTCAACGCTGCGGTTACCATAGCGATGAAAACATAATGAGCCCGGGAAAGAGAATGACAATTCTCATTTTGTCAATGCACCGAAAACCAAGGTCAGTGTTGGAGAAAAACAAAACAGTCTTCACTAAACAAGCAAGACTCTGTTCACTTGTGTCTTTGAGAAGTGTTTCAATCCACAGTCCACGTCCATTTCAGAAGGCGGTGTGTACTAGATCAGTGTTACTCAAACTTTCACAAGGTCTCACCTTAACTCTGACAGTGTACAAATGGAACCAAATGGACCCGTTAGGGTTCCATTTGTACACTGTCAGAGTTACAGGGTCCTAAAGGAACCTAGAGTCCCTGAAATCTACTTTGAGAACCACTGTACTAGATACAAAATGACTATGAAACTGAAAGAATTGATCCTTAAGTGCTCAAACTAACACAGAGGACTTTACTGTGCAGAACGCAGCGCCTTGCTCAGTGGTCATCAGCAACACGGTATGGGACTTTGTGCAGCTAGCCTCTACTTTGGAGGTGGGGGGGGGGGGGGGTGCGGGGTTGAGTTGGTCTCTCTGCAATCCCATCAGCCCTAGACTGAGCCCTTAATGCGGCCCTGACGCCTCACTGGCGTAGGGGCCACGCTGCCTCACATCTGGAGCCAATTACCCAGGAGGGGCTGTGACAGACGACCCCCACCCCACTCTCTCCCCTCTCCTCCTCCTCGCCCTGCTCTACTGTCCCGCACAGGACCCACCATTCTCACACTTTACATTCCTCCACTTTTCACAGTAACCACTCTTTTATTTCTGCAGTGCATACCCACTCTTTCTGCTTCTGACCGCATACCTGACCTCCCCATCTCTTCCTGGAAAGTATCCTCTTAAGTGACTAGGTAACATCCTTGGACTCTTATGTCTCTCTCTCTCCCTCGTACTCCCTCGTTGTAGAAAAATACAAATATATCATACATAAACTAAATTCAACCCCTTCTCCAGTCTCCATGCAGTGCAGTAAACCTCCATAATGTTTTCCTGCGGCAGAGCACTAGCAGTAAACACCACTTGTGAATAAAGGGACATTTAGTACCGAATCAGCTTTTATAGGTGTGATTTATGGACTGCTTGTCCACTAAGGACCCAAGGGATATGCGCATGTGTGTGTGCATGCACGAATTTGTGTGTGTGTGTGTGTGTGTGTGTGTGTGTGTGTGTGTGTGTGTGTGTGTGTGTGTGTACTCAAGGCCTCATTTGGCTCTATTTAGTTTGTAGACATGCGTACAGGGCTCTACCTGTGGAGGGGTCAGTGCCAGTGGAGTCACTGGTAATAGGTGACTATTAGTGGGGGATAGTTCTGGCGCTATAATGGTTAATTCATACTTAATTTATACTTTGTGGCACGCTGGCGAGCGCCACAGTTGTTCGATGAAGTATAAATTAAGCTTAAAGGGCAATGGGTTTGGGATGGTGTAGACTGTAGAAGGTATGGTGGCTATATATACCTTGGGCTACCTATGTACCTGGGGCTTTTACTCACCAGGGTTAGCTCTCACTTATTAGCGAGGGAGAGAGAGTAGTGAATGGGCTTTGCCATACCTGGCCGATATTCCTCAATATTCCCCATTGTCTTGTTTGGCGCTGATGCCATGGTTCATTAGATGCAGCTATAGGGTGTAACCTACCTGAGCAGGGAGCCAAACAATAGAGCCGTCTGGCTTACTGAGACATAAATTGGAGTGTAGACCATGGAGGGAATGTGGAAACACTACAGGTGGCAGATATTCAATCATTTACAGAGGATTACTAGAACGTAGACCAAGTGTGTCACGTGTGTGTGTGTGTGTGTGTGTGTGTGTGTGTGTGTGTGCGTGCGTGCGTGCGTGCGTGCGTGTGTGCGTGCGTGCGTGCGTGCGTGTGCCAGGACGGCACGCACTGTTGCACGCAGGCTACCCCTGTAAAATGCAATTTTGAGTAATTGTATCAGAAGTGTGTGTGTGTGTGTGTGTGTGTGTGTGTGTGTGTGTGTGTGTGTGTGTGTGTGTGTGTGTGTGTGTGTGTGTGTGTGTGTGTGTGTGTTTGTGTGTGTGCGCGCGCGCTTGTGTGCCTGTCTGTCTGTCTCTCTGCATGTCTATGGGTGTTTTCAATGAGTTATGTTGATCCATCTGTAGTTGCAGACTTCTCCCATAGGAGCATAATTCAAGATATTGTCCATGACAACCATCCAAGCTGACATGGCTGTGGAGGGAAGTGAGAGAGGGAGCTAGTTAAGAGAGGGACACAAAGCAGGGGCAGATGGGAAAACAGAGGGACTTGAACAAATCATCCAGGATCGTAAAAATGTCAGCTCTGGCACCGGAGGAATGACAGGAAAGAGCAGGCAGACAGAAAGCAAAAAATGAAAATAAAAAAGAACTTGATCATGATTGAGAGATAGACCAGAGAGAGGTGTGACACAAGAGAATGATGACATGGATTCAGCAGGCTCACTATGCCCTCTGCTGGACAGAAATACACTTTCTTTGTTTTTAGTAGTTTCATAGAAATAGTGGTTGTCCTCCTTGGTGACTAGTTACAAACTTTGCAACCTTTTATCATCGCTCCTATTAATCCTCTGATGTTTCTCAGACATGTTTAAATGTTATTACTGCACTTCACACATGCATGTTGGCTGCATGTGGGAGTTAGTTGTGTTAAAGTTACAGTGAAACATACAGTATCCGTGTAATGAATTAGATTTATATGACATTGATAGCATGCAGACTGGGTCACTGAGTCTCCTATAGGCCGATGATCATCATCTGGTCATCAAATTATTGGCTTAGGAATGCAACAAAAACATAATCTACATGAATTCTAGGCGCTGTGTAATTGAAAGAAGCTAATGTTTTGGTTAAACTACTCCTTTAAGCCCTATCTCATAAATAGTGACAAATGAATATCCTCACAACACTTGGGAAGAAGATTTGGGGAAACTTTCGCCTATAAGGACATGTACACAATAGGAACTTCAGGTAGGAACCGCCGAGGACTCCGTGGGCGCTGCTGGGGGCGTGTTCTCTCCTCCGTGTCATCAGTGCACATATGGGGTTGGCAAAGGGGCCTTTCTGTGTGGAGTTTCCATGTTCTCCCTGTGTCTCCTAGAGTAAGTACCCTCACAAAAAACATGCAGTAATCCTGGTCTATACTGCCTCCCCCTGGCCATCCGGGGCGCTTGATGGAGGGGAAAGGAACTGGTTGGAATAAAGTGTTCCTTCCACGCACTACGTCCAACTGGGGAAACTCCCCCTGGTCAGGTGAAAAGAAGCGACTTGGACTCCTCATGCATAGAAGGAAGCATGAGGTTAGTTTGTTGTCTCCCCAGGTTGGCAGAGGGAGTGCAGCACCCATGATTTCATTCGATAATTGACACCGGGTGAAAAATGGGTTGCAAAATCGTGGGATAAAAATGAAGTAAAAAAAAAAACAAAAAAAACAAACATAATAAATCAATGAATGAATACAGAGCCTAGTGCACCAAATTATTCTACTATGTTATCATGACTCCCCTCTCTTCTCTTCTCACTAAGGTCATGTCTACGAGGTTGTTTACAAGACAGTCTCTATCCCAGGGATGTGTAAGATCTGCAGCCCGGCCTCTTTATTTGAAACAGCTGGAGGAGGAATATGTGGTGTGCTGACATTTGGCTGAAGGGGGTGAGAGGTCAAGTCTAACACCAATAAAGTCAAGACTTTGATCGTGGCATTTATGGATGGACTACCCTCCTCCAACCGCACAGGGAGAGAGGGAGAGAGAGAGAGAGAGAGAGAGAGAGAGAGAGAGAGAGAGAGAGAGAGAGCATGGAACAAGGAACAAGGAAAAATGAATGAATATGTATGAAGTCTTCAATGGTTCCTCGTCCATCTACTACATACATGGGCAACTGGCGGCCCGGGGGCCACATGCAGCCCCCACCTTCACTTTATGAGGCCCACAGGTTAATATCGGAATACTGATATATTATATTAATTCCAAACATGCAAAACAGGATTTCCTTTAATTACTTTAGTCCATTTTAGGCCTAGTAGCTTTTGATGGCTAGTATTAAAATTGTACTCTTTTTATGTAACTTATTTGTAATAAAGTTCATAAAGTTTACATATTGTGAGTATAACTAAATAAAGAACACCACTTATTGTGACACGTTTAGCGCTTGTAGAGTTTTTAGCTACTTATTTGTGAGAGTAGAATGATGGAGTGGGAAATAAGTTAGGTTCAAATGTGGAGATAAGAGGTTTCTGTCGACAGCAACAATATGCAATGTGGCCCCCTGGAGTGAGTGTGGAAATACAGTGGCCCCCTCTGTCAGCAAAGTTGCCCAACCCTGATATACTAGCTTTGTATTTGTGAACGGTGCTTTTCAGAACCTTCATAACATGAAAATGAAAATAGATATCTATCTGGGGGGGATTTTTTCCTTTAAAGAAAAACAACTATTATTAGGCCTAATTATTCCCTTTTTTGATTGCAAGTCACATCCTCTTCTTTATATCCAGTCACGTTTGTCCACAAGGAGGCGCTGTATCCTCATACATAACCTGGGACAGGTGAATCAGGATCACAACAGCATAGATATAAGGCCTCCTTTAATTATTTTAGTTTAGTCCATATTAGGCCAAGTAGTTTTTGATGGCTAGTATTAAAATTGTACTCTTTTTATGTCCAACTTATTTGTAATAAAGTTCATGAAGTTTACATATTGTAAGTATGATAACTAAATAAAGAACACCACTTATTGCGACACGTCTAGCGCTTGTAGACTGTCTATTTGTAGCTACTTATTTGTGTCAGTAGAATGATGGAGTGGGAAATAAGTTAGGTTCAAATGTGGAGATAAGAGGTTTCTGTCGACAGCAACAATATGCAATGTGGCCCCCTGGAGTGAGTGTGGAAATACAGTGGCCCCCTCTGTCATCAAAGTTGCCCAACCCTGATCTACTTGCTTTGTATTTGTGAACGGTGCTTTTCAGAACCTTCATTGATGTAACATGAAAATGAAAATAGATCTATCTGGGGGACTTTTTCCTTTAAAGAAAAACAACTATTATTAGGTCTAATTATTCCCTTTTTTGATTGCAAGTCACATCTTCTTTATATCCAGTCACTAGATAGGTTTGTCCACAGGGAGGCGCTGTATCCTTATACATAACCTGGGACAGGTGAATCAGGACCACAACAGCCTGTGGGCCTATACTAGGGTGCGCTATGGTATTTGTAGTCCTTCGCCTAGAGGACTACAATTTAATCCACGTGATTGTGTGTCGAAGCATTATTGACAGACGGGCGCTGAAAGCAGACAGGTTACTGGCTGCTTGTTATGCGGAACTTTCGCCTCGGTTGCTTCAAAGCGAGCTTCTCCTTTTGTTTTCCTTGTTTTAAAAGAAGTCGCAGGCTTGTTCAAGGAACAAACGCCTCTCAGAAGCTGACTGAGAGTGAGATACACAGACAACTTTACCTGTGTAATGCAACATGCACGCAGCAAGGCACAGGAGAGCAAACCAAATAAGAATTGACCATATTATTATTCCCTAATTTATTAGTCTTAATTTGTAGCGCGTGAGTTAGAGGCTATTTGATTCCGCGCGTTTTGTTTATTTATTATTTTCTTAACGTGTACATATATTTTTTTATTGTAGTTTACTAAACTTTAAACAGAATGAAGTTCAACGGATACTTGAAACTGAGGATCGGCGAGGCTGTGGATCTCAAACCAACAACCTTCTCCCTCCGTCATGCAGTCCTCTTCAACAAGGCTTCCTCCACCACTCTGGATCCATACGTGGTGATCAAGGTGGACGACTGCAAGATCGGACAGACGCACACCAAGCTGAAGACCAACAGTCCCACGTTCAACGAGGAGTTCTGCCTGCAGGTCAACGACGGGAAGCTGATCGAGCTGGCAGTCTTCCACGACACGCCGATCGGCTACGACGACTTTGTGGCCAACTGCTCAATTAAGTTTGAGGACCTCATCAAAACATCCAACACAGAGGAGACCTTCGAGGGATGGGTGAGTTCAGGCGGATCTGATTGGCTGTTGTGTGTGTATCCTCGGGATTCAGCCCTTTAATGCTTAATACGTTAATACCCACTAAGGGCACTAAGGGCAGGATAGAGGGAGGTTTACATCCAATTAACATTTGGAACAGCCCAGTACAACCATCCTCACCCCTGTTAATTTCAAGGACCCCCGATTTGATGAGATGTTTTATCTGGAACCCCAACATAAGAAAACAAATATTGATGATGAGATGAGATGATTTGGTCTGACCATAATATGAACCATACTTTATTATGTAGCCTATATATCTTATATGATTTGGTCCAGGATTCTTTTTTTTACTGTCTGTGTAGTGTGTAGGCTACTAGTTCCTACAGATAACAGTAAAATTCGGCTCAAAATTAAAAAATAATCATTCTTCTTTGTAACCTCGTTGTATTTACTTGCACATGTAGGCCTACACATGGTGAATGTTGTCTATCATATATATTTTCCCTCAAGGCCCAGGTCCTTGAGGGAAAATATATAAACAACATTCACCATGGGTCCCCTCCAGACCCCATGCTGAGAACCACTGAACAGTCAATTTAACTTCTTGCTCATGTACATCCCATTGTACCGGTAATTGTTTAAACATGTATCTCTCTTTCACTGGCCTGTCCAGAGTTTCTCAGCCAGTTTAAAATACTTGACCCAATGACCGTATAAGTTGGCATAAACTAGATTATTACCATAACCATCATTACATTAGAACTACATGGTTATTACCCCCCACTGTCACCGTCATTATTACTAGGAAGCTTGCAGAAAGTGTTCTAGTGCTGCCAGTGCCCATATCGGTGCCTGTTTTCACATGAGATGGATTTCAAAATTTCCACTTTACTAGTACTCCTGCACTTTGGCTATGTGAAAACACGGTAGCAGGATGTCATTTTGCCTATATTTAAGCTTAAAAAAAAGGGTTTACCTTGTACATCCAGCCTGTGATGTTGGGGAGGAGGAGGTAGGCCTATATTGTTCATTTTTATGTACTATAAAGTTGATTGATCGCTGTGGATAAATTTGCATGCTCTGCATGGTGACCATTAGGAGAAGTGGATATCTACTTCTCCATGAGGTTAGGGTTAGTGACCCACATAGGAACGTTGTCCTCATTATGCATGTCTTCACTTGCACGCAGGACCTTCTTGCTCCGAGGTTTCCAGCTTTAGGTCTGCAGTCTGCACACAGGGAAAAGTCTTATTATTCGCATGTTCTACAGTTTTAAGTAAGGGACATTTCATGCAGAAGGGACCCCACAATCGTCTGCACCCTGTGGTTCAGCTTTGTTCTCAGTAGACTATACGAAGGTATACTTTTTGAGCGGTGGTTACACCGTCTCCTATACGTGGCCGTGTGTATGCGTGCGTGCGTGTGTGTGTGTGTGCGTGTCTGTATGTAGCCTGCAGGCCTGCAGTACCTTTTATGACCACACATGTTAAGGGAGGGGCGCTGTTGTTCAGGCCAGGCCAGACCAGGCACACACACACACACACACACGCACACACACACACACACACACACAGGGGGGGGGGGGTAAACCACCGCTCAGTTCACACGGGTGTGATTTTTAAGATATACCAAACTATCAGACAACCGTAGTATTGACACTGCAGCAGCACGCCTTGTCATGCCCAGCCCAACGCATTGTTGAAATTGCTTTGTGCTTAATATGTGCTGCTCCACTCCACAGCCAGCACTACACTCATGGTGGCTGGGCGGGAAATGAAATTAGAACATATTAATCATCAGGGGCGCCAGCTGGCCTAGTGGTCAAGGCGCATACCACATACAAGGCTATGATGCCTGCTGGCGTCGCCGGTTCGATTCCCGATCCGGATGACCTTTGCCACATGTCATCCCCCATCTTTCTCCCCATTTCCTGTCAGCCTACTATCCTATCAAATAAAGGCATAAAAAGCCCAAAAACAAATCTTTAAAAAAAAAAGAATATATTAATTATCTCTATAATGTTACTCAAGCAGCATTCAATAGAAAAGTACACTGAAGATTGTCTCCACAGGATGACAGAAAAAACACAGGTTTAGACACAAAATAAGTTATTGCAATGTCTCGTTTAGGTGGAGTGTTGTGACAATATATATTTTTTTTCTCCCCTTTTGATAGGCCATTGTACATTTTGTTGAAAGGGGAAAAAATGTAATACCGTTCCATATTGTATACCATTGTATTTTGGTACTATACTGTGAAATTTCATACATTACATCCCTAGTTCTCAATTGAAAAGCACAGTCCTTTACCGTGCCCTTAAGTAACATCTTAAATAGGTCACGCCTCTGCTGTACTAAGGTGTTAATTCTGCTTTCTGTGAGCTAAGCAGTGTTGATGTGAAGCATTGCGCACTTGAAACCACATCTAACAGCACCTTGGCCTGCCCTACTCTCCATGCGACACAGCGAGTACAAACAATAGATAGGCGATAATACCCCATCTTTAATCCAACACAGCCCTCTTACTACAGTTGACTGGAGTGAAATGTTTAACCACTTAAAGGGGAATACCACTCATTTTCAAACATTGATGTCATTAATATACCTTGGAGTTGTTGTGTGGACATAAGAACCCCCCCCCCCCCCCTTCTGTGTTGCCTAGAACTGGAGGATTGATTGTGGGGTTTGGCTTGCAAAATACACTTTGATGATGTCAAAGTGTATTCTACAAGCGCTGTGGCACATTTGTGAGCTTGTAGATTGGCTATTTTTTGGAAAACATTTGAGTTTGATTCTATCTGCTCGTTATTCTTTGGGCCATAACTATTTACACTCTGCAAGACTTGTCCAAGTGGGCTAATTGCATATTAGACAGCTAGACACACAGCATTGTAGACTAGACAATGCCATACATGCCATACAATGCCATACATGCTCACAACGCCGAGGCGTTGTGAGCATGTAGATCTGCTATTTTCACAATATTTATCTGTGGAACCGAGTCACATTATAATACCACAATTCCGAGTGCTTGTCAGGGTGGGGGTCCCCAGTTCAAATATGCTTATTTTGGGGGTCACAGCCTAAAAAGGTTTGAGAACCCCTGCCCTAATGTGGTGTGACCGTTTAACCCTTGGTAATAAGTTCCTTTTGGCATGAGATTCTGTTGTACCGTGAAGAATAAGCTTGGCTTCCAATCCTGAGTGCAGTCAGTAAATGGTATCCATCCATCTGATCCTCAGACATTTTTGTGAACACCCCGGTCAACATGACACTTCTTACTGCAAGCTGCCCCTCATAATGAAGTTTCATTCCACTGGTTAACTTTCGTCCCCGTGGGAGAAAGCAATTGCAGGTGTCAAAGCAATGAAACCTGAACCTTTACAGTCCTGGAGCAGACAGCTGGTATCGACTGTGTGCCATGGGACTCATCGTTATGCTGTTTTATGGACAATTATCCTATGTGTCTTTCCTTGAGTGGAGGAGGTAGACATTTTAGCCTGCAGATTAGCACCAACATGGACTTTATGGTCTCCATTCCTATGCATATCTTAATATTCATAATTGTCAAAACACTTAAGCCATGGGGTAAAATGATATATTTATAGACCTTTATTGATCCCATCAGTTGCAGCACTACAGCATAATACAACACAGGACATACAGATAAGGATAGAGAGATACAGCTAAGCTTCAGAAGTAAAAAAGAATAATGCGAAGAAAGGAGTGATGACAGGTGATAACGTACAGGGATTAACAATAAGGTACAGTAGAGTTTGGAATTGCATTCCATTTTTACAGTGGAGTATGGAACTGCATACGAAACTATGGAAAACCAGGTGTAATTGGTTAGTGAAGCAGTGCTCTCACTTCAGGATGCAAGCCTGAAGTTGCTAGGTCTCCTCTGTGGGGGTGTTTTAGACTTGGTTAACCCCAGGGGCGTCACAAGGGGGGTAAAAGTGGGACTGAGTTACTAGGGCCCAAGGTGGAGGAGCCTTAATTATTTTATACTTTAGCTATTGAAAAATAGCAGATCTACAAGCTTACAGCGCGGCACTCTCTTGTAGATCTGCTATTTTTGAAATGTCATGAAAATGTGGGCAAATCTTGGAATGTATATGTATTTTTAAGCAAACATTTGTAACTCAAATTTTGCTTCTGGGGGATCCCTGGAACTAAATATTTTGAGATGGAGGTCCGTGGCCAAATAGATATAATTTTGGGGGTCCTTCGCATGAAAAAGTTTCTAAACCTTAGAAGGATTTAGAAGACATTTATAGAATCGGGTCAAAAATATTCAAAGACTTGCACAACTTTTCAAGATTTTCCAAAAATAGCAGATCTACAAGCTCGCAGCGCTGTGGTGTGAGCTTGTATATCTGCTTTTTATTTTTCAATAGTTAAAGCACAAAATAATGAGTAATAATGCGTTTCCAGTCTAAATGGGTTAAACGCCCTCCCCCTATAAAGAACATTCATGGGGGGCCCGCAGTGAATCCTTGTACCCAGGGCCCAGAATTTTGTGTGACACCCCTGGTTAGCCCTTACAAATAAAGTGTTGTCTTCAGTGAAGCAACAGAGTGTAGGGCACACAGGCCTCCGCACGCCCACGTTGCTAAATTCATTGCAGCTTTTACCACTGTCTGTGCAAACGCTCAGGGGCTTAATGTCACAATGCTTATTCTCTGTTGGCTCATAGCCAAAAACCTCATATCACTCTGTCTTGTCTTTATAATGTGAAGGTGAGACCCACTTGCACTGCATATGGGTCTACCACCCGATCATATGCATTTAAACCAAATTACTGCAGCATAGTGGTCTACAGAGTGAAATGACCAGAACCTACTTATAAATAATTGTATGCAACTATGCATACATACAGTTGTTGCTAGATAACATGTTATAGGCCTACTAGAAAGATGCAATTGGAAATCGCAAGTGTGGTTTCTGACATGACTATATGCTGCAGCAAGCTAACTGTCATGTGAAGCTCGAGCCAGCACCACTCCTCAAATGTTTTTCCATCAATTTCCAATTGCATCTGATTTCCATCAATTTCCAATGGCATCTGATTCACAAATAAAGTTTATCTAAAATAAGGTTTATCTAGAATAAGGTTTTCTAGATACCCTGTCGGGCAACCACACTAAATATACATGTCTATGCCAAAATCCCATTGGGGCATCCAAGCAGCACAGCAGCAGTGTAAAACTCTTCTGGTCGCTTTCTAAGATCATCAGGATGTGATTGAAGCCGTAGTATCGAAAGGAGCAGCCTCTTGAGGTCGTTCACCACATACATGATAGCTTCTCACAATAGAACGAGACAGTCATTTATGCCTCTCTCATGTCCTGCTTCTGTGTCATCCTCATGTGCCTGCCTCCCACCCATGTGCTCACATCCTCAATAGTGGAGGTCATTTTCCATCACCACCCACACCCTGGCCCTGCTAGTTTATACTTAGTCACACTATTTTTTTATATATATATTTTTTTAAATATATCGTCGTCGTCAGGTGGAAACCTTGTATGTCCAAAACCGCTGATCCGATGATCTAAACTAGTGAAAAAAGCCGATCTACAAGCACACAACGCCTCGCAACGCGATCGGCTATTTTCACTAGTTTTGTGCAATAGTCTTGTGTGATGAACCAGGGCTTTACTTTACGGAAAAACGTACACATTTGAAACTTGGAGATATGAGGTTTCTGCCCAACAGTGATGATATATTGGCCTCTGTATTGGCTGAATTAGTCTTACCACTACATGTACGACAAGCTTTCTTCCTAGATGTTACAGTATTGAATTTTATTTGTCAAACCCCTATTAACTTAGATTTAATCTCTTTAATTAAATATTTCCACATTCATTTATTAGACTTTAAATGTTGAGAAATCACCAAGAATATTAGAAATTGTTTTTTTCCCCACACTAAAAAAAGATCAAAACATCCCACCTGTGATGTAACAGAGTTTCTGCTTTTCTAAAAATAGTTGCATCCTGTCAGCAACACACACACCTGTAGAATGGCACTGTTTTATCTTCTTTTGACCCAAGTCTGCTTCCCACCTCACTTGTATTACGAGAAAGACAGAGAGAAAGCAAGAGACTCTTTTGCAGAAAATCATGATGCCAGTCGTTTTCACAGCGAGAAATAGCCGACGCATTGTGAGCTTGTAGATCGTAGATAGGCTATTTCCGCTATTTGTTTTGACATTTGTGAAAGCATTTGTAAAAGTAAGCCATAGAATGAAGAATGTCAAAGATCTGTCTAGACCGTTATCTAGATGGAAATCAAGTCTGTATTAAAAATATGCATCTAGGGTGCCCGCGTGGCGCAGTGGTAAAGTCCCTGCCCACCACCACAGAGGTTGTGGGATCGAATCCACCATGGTGCATCCGACCTTGTCATGCGAACACAATTGGCCCGTGTTTGGGGAGTTAATTTACTCATGGGCTTAATTAATACTGTGTATTTTGTAGTTTGTAGTTTTGTGGTTTTAATTAACTTTACGCTTGGGTTAGTAGGTTAAGTTTAGGTAAGTGTTAAGTGTGGTATGAGTGCGTGGGGAGTGCATTACAGTTTGACACCAAACATTATAAATATATACAGTAGTTCACCACTGTCATCATCCCACCTGTGTGCTCACATCCTCATAGTGGAGGTCATTTTCCATCACCACCCACACCCTGGTCCGTGCCGTAGTTTATACTTAGTCACACTATTTTCTTTTTTCTTTAAAATATATTGCCGTTGTCGGGTGGAAACCGTTCGTTTTCTATTTATCGTTTTAAAAATGATCTAAACTAGTGAAAATAGCCGATCTACAAGCACACAGCGCCTCGCGGTGTGCTTGTAGATCAGCTATTTTCATTAGTTTTGTGCAATAGTCTTGTGTGATGAACCAGGGCTTTACTTTACGGAAAAATGTACACATTTGAAACTTGTGACAGTGACGATATATTGGCCTCTGTATTGGCTGAATTAGTCTTACCACTACATGTACGAAGAGACCTCGTGGTCTCTTCCCAGCTGGGTGTGTCTGGATGGCAGGCGCCCAGGAGACATCCTCCTTACCCGATATGCCAACCACCTCAAATGGCTCCTTCCTATGCAAAGCAGCAGCGGTCTCAAGGATGGGCCACTGTCATCATTACTGTTGTGTTGTTGACTAGGGCTAGGTTTTAATTGTGTTTTTGTCATTGACAATTACATTTCTGTTTGGCTTGTAGGCTTTGAAGTTGCACATGGCAGATATGACACATAACCTAAACATACAAAGAAAAGAAGGACACATTTGACAACTTTACACTTTAAAAAGAACATTGATAGTGGAAATAGACGATCTACAAGCTCACAACGCGTTGTGATGTGATGCGTTGTGAGCTTGTAGATCTGCTATTTCCAGTATTTTTTAAATGTTTGAACATATATAAACATGTTTCAACATGTAAACGATTATGACAATTATCACAAAATAATTGCGATTATGTCAAATAGTGATTAGACGATTATGTCATAATTGTGACAGCCCTATTTTTGACTCTGCTATCCACTTGAGTTAGAACGATTTTACAAGCAATATATTTATGGCTATCGTTATATTGCTTGACGTTGACGGCCCTTGGTGTGGGCAACGCGTTACTCTAGTGTGTTCCAAACGATTGCACCCAGCACAACCTGACAGACCTGCTCTCTTGTCTCTCCCCACATTACGCACACACTGCTGCATGTTCAGAATGCTGACAATTCAGGGCAGACGTACAAATGTCAAATGGTAATCGTAGTATGATCGCAATGTTTTGTAAAGGTACGACCAAAGCTGTCAGCCTTCCCACAACACGTCTGGACAACTGCCTTTGCTAATGTCTGGTTTGTGTATCAAGCTTTACATCTCATTGCAGACATTTAAAGAACAAATTACTCTTGTGACAAAATAAATACCATTATGTCTTCTGCTAGCTACTGTAGCTAGCTGGATGGATGGATGGATACGGATAGATGGATGGATGGATAGATAGATAGATACCGATAGATAGATAGATAGATAGATAGATACAGGCATTGACACTAAGGCTTGCCCACCTGCCCCCGGCAGGTAAATAAAACATCAGGGCAGGTGAAGTTGGCTTTCAGGTTGCCCGACAGGGCAAGTGCTCATTTGAGAGGGGACACAAATGTCTATAAACACAACACGAGATATCTGTCTTACACCTGAACGTGGCCAGTGCGCTGTGTCTTCTGGTCTGTGGAATGTAAAATAAGAGCACTATTTACCTATAATGTGCTGTTTTTACTGTTGCTACATTTAAAAATAAAAAATAACAAGTGTGAACCCATAGACATATTCAATCATAGCTAAAGTATTTGGCATTTGGATTTGGAGGTATTGAGGTATGACATTTTATCGCACAGCCCCAGAAAGTAAAGAAATAAGTGATTGAGCGGTAATTAAAATCGTACCTATCATTTTATAATGGACAATAATGGATAATTACTTTTCGGGCAAGTGGGCATTACCTTCGGGCAAGTAGAACATGACCTGTACTTGCACGATGGGCAAGTGCCTCTGAGACCTTAGTGTCAACCCCTGAGATAGATAGATAAACCTTTATTGATCCCCATGGAGAAGTTCAGGTGTCATTGGAGCAACTGCAGTAGTGAAACACAGTGTAGGTACTGGCAATAATAGAGAATAAACCAGTTAGACTCCCTAATTGGGAGATAACCGACAGCCAGGTCGCATGTATACACAAATTGGCCCTAGCAACCTCATGGTGGCGCTAGAAGAGGGGCATGTGAGACATCAGGGGCGGTGGTTGTGGTTTGCCAGCCAAGGAGTGTGTGTGCGCAAAGTTTGGCATGGATAGGGGCAACGATACCGGAGATAAGAGTAGAACCAAAAGTGTGACGTGACGTGACGGACAGACGGAGGGACTGACTGACGGACAGCCGGTGGAGGTTTTCATAGTAACTTGCGACCTGACAGTCGCAATAAAATGAAATAAAATAAATAGACTCTGAAACTAGACATCTGCTCTCATTCTGACTGAGTTAACGTTTGTTCTATCGATAAGCATAATTTGCAAGCTGTCACCTCACCAGTGAATAATATACTGTATATCTATCACCTATGAATGGATATGTATGGACTATCAACAGAGGATGAGAAGAGACTGATACAGTGTCAGCTAGCACACTCAAGTACATTTGTATCATGCTAAATGCAAATGCAATACAATAGCAACACAATGTATTTAATCTATCTTTTTTTCTCTCTCTCCCTCCCTCCCTCCCTCCCTCCCTCCCTCCCTCTCCCTCCTATGTGCAGATGGACCTAGAGCCAGAGGGAAAGGTCTATGCCATTATTTCGCTGAATGGATCGTTCACTGATGGTAAGGCTCAATAATACAAGCCTCACACCAGACAGCGTAAAGTTCCTGCCCAGCACTGTGGAGAATGTGTTTAATTCCTCTGCTGTGCTTCCGGCTTGGCTGGGCAGGTGCTCCAACAAACACACTTGGCTGTATTCACAGGTGCGAAGCGGACAGGGTTTGTCACTGTATTAGCAACTCCCACAGGTTGGTCGGGGCGCCTGCTCAGAAGGGAGCGGAATTGGGAGGATGGTGTGTTCCTCTCCCGGTGAAACTCCTCGTTGTCAGAAGAAAAAAAGCAGCAGGAGACGTCATGTGTATCTGAAGAGGCATGTGGTTGTCTCTACACCCTCTCCATGACCAACAGTAGGAGTTGGCATTGACAGGGATTACATACAAAACGAAATCACACCTAGTGTGAAGTGAGCGGTGCTATTATGAGTTAATTTCATTAAGTGTCCCGCAAAGCATGGGCAATGTGACCCTCGGCGAGTGGCCGTACAACAAACTTTGAGCTCTTTGTGCCAAGATGTATGCTTCAGAGCCCGGACAAAGCCAGTTGTTGGAGCTTATCTCGTTCCAGGAGCACCGTTCAAAAACAAGAAACAACTCAACAACAGTTCATTAAAACAAAAATCACACCCGTGTGAACTGAGCGGTGGTCGTGGGGGGGGAGGGGTGCCTGTGTGTGTGGGGTGTGTGTGTGTGTGTGTGTGTGTGTGTGTGTGTGTGTGTGTGTGTGTGTGTGTGTGTGTGTGTGTGTGTGTGTGTGTGTGTGTGTGTGTGTGTGTGTGTGTGTGTGTGTGTGTGTGTGTGTGTGTGTGTGTGTGTCTGGCCTGGCCTGAACAACAGCGCCCCTCCCTTAACATGTGTGGTCAAAAAAGGTACTTCAGGCTACATACAGACACGCGCACACACACACGCACGCATACACACACGGCCACGTATAGGAGACGGTGTAACCACCGCTCAAAAAGAATCTCATACTAGTACACAAGAGTAGAAATTATTTGGTTTTGATTCCAGTAGTGACTAAGAAAGTAGAATTAAAATAGCAAATTATGTATATTAATCATCATCGCATACTTTGAGGCACCTGAAAGTGCTACAGTATGTGCAGGGATCCTACACAAAATATTATATGCATATACAGTACGTGTGTGTATGTATCTACAGTATTTTCATACTATACACATATCCAGTGTGTGTGTGTACACTGTAAATACGACACACTATGTGGGTGGGTGTCTACATTTATGTGTGCATACATTTGTGTGGAATCTTAATATGTTAAATCTGTATATGTTAAGTGTCAGGTGCCTATGTGTGGCATGTGTTTAATTCTCAAGCCGGATACTCATGATCAGAAATTCCATCACCCAGACTGTATGACGGGAGCATTTTCAAATTGTGGGAGGCAACAGTCTGGCCACGCGAGACTAGTGTTTGAGGGAGATTGGGTGTGTGCGTATGTGTTGTACTAGGCAGACAGGTGACAAGTCTTCAGTGTCAATCGTCCATAACCTGATTGCCTGGGGAATTAACTTTTCTGTAGCTTACTGCACATTGGTCTTGTGGCAGCGTCTGTAACCGTTAACTTCCCCTATTCTTGTCTTTTCATTGATGACGATGGTAATAATTTCCACTTAGTTTGTACAACTCTGTTAACATTACAGTTAGAATTACTGTAACCACGTCCTTTCATCTCTGAGGTTCATGATATCAGTCTGTCACCTTTTTTCTTTCTGCCTTGAACTGTGCTGCTTCTATTCCGTTTCTCCAACGTATTTCTGATCACACATGCATGTTATTTTCTGTGTGTGTGTGTGTGTGTGTGTGTGTGTGTGCGTGTGCGTGTGCGTTAGAGGAACGAATCAAGCAAACAGATCCTTTGTGACTGCTACGCCATTTGGCAATTTTTTTGTCTTGTATTTGTGAAATAAATATATAGTTGTCTCCGACGGCAGCTGACGCTGTTGTGTGACACGTCACAAGCCATTGTGGCATGCCATGTAAAAGCACACGGAGTTTGGGTTTGTTTGGGTCTGTGTAAAAATGCAAGGCCAGCATAATGACAGCACTCTGTATAAAAGTGTCTTCTGTAATGAGAGATTACATCAGAGATTACGTTATCTGTGTGTGTGTGTGTGTGTGTGTGTGTGTGTGTGTGTGTGTGTGTGTGTGTGTGTGTGTGTGTGTGTGTGTGTGTGTGTGTGTGTGTGTGTGTGTGTGTGTGTGTGTGTGTGTGTGTGTGTGTGTGTGTGTGTGTGTGTGTGTGTGTCTTTTTTCATTTCCATTTGTCTTTCTCAGTATTGGAATGATGCAGTACAGTATGTGTCATAGAGTGTGTGTCATATTTTGGTAGGTTGGGTATTCACTACAGTAGTTGTGCTTTGTCTGGTAATTGGTCATGACGAATGCTTGTTATCGTCACAAATAAGTGTCATGCACCTACAGACCTACGTATGTGTAGTATGTGTAGGCTTTATTGTCTCCTGTGTTGCGGTACAGAGCTCAGCTATATGGCACTGCATAATGGACCAGACAGACAGACAGGCTACAAAGACAATAATCCTTTAAGTCACGTGTGCAGCACTTTTAGAGTCTGTGAGGTTTGTCAGTTCCAATGTCTGCAGATGAGCATGCGAGGAGGTTTTACATATTGAGGTTTTAACAGGCCAACATGCCTTTCCTGCTTGTTTTTCTGTTTGAGGTTAGAAGATCGTTTGTTTCATTTGTCACCCCACCCCCACGCTCTCCCTTAAGTTCCCTTTTTCATCTGCTGTCTTAAGTTTATGTATAAAGATGCAGTACTGTCTACTGTGACTGTGGTGTCATTGACCGCTATTTTGCTGTTCTCTTTGTTTGTTTTTTGCACTGTTTGCAGGTCCAGTTTTATAGCCTGCTTTTTTTTAATACAGAATAGTAATGGAAGGGTACATACTCTATGTACCGTACCCTTGTATATTTAGCTATAGTTTTAGAGCTAAATATTAGCATGCATTAAATGAACCCCCTAAAATTATGCATCCACCAAGCTCAGATAACGTAGCAGGATGTTTAGTTGGATTCACTTTCGATCAGCTTCAGATGACATAAACCAAAGCCAGCAGGGGGCTCCATAACAGCAAACATATTTTATTTCATGAATCAAAGAAAATCTACACCTAGTCACAAGTCTGATTTTGTAGATATAGCTATTGTCAACAGAGCTATACAGTAGTCACAGAGACGGCCATGGAATTGTAGTCATGTAACAAAGCAAAAAATCAATCCCTTATATACAGTATCTCTACAAACTTTAGGAGAGCACTTGTACCATGCATGGTTTTGTTTGTCTTCATTTTGTGATCATGAAGAATCAAATATAGACACATGCATATGGAGCTGGTGTGTGAAACACATGTTTTCTTCATTTAATGTCTTCTTGCTTCGTCAGTCACTTGTAAAAAACGAAGAAATCCACACACTAATCACCTCTGTGTTGTATGTTCCTGTTTTAGGCATCAGCATCTAAAGTCTACATCAGTTCTTATGAAATCACAAATGACAAAACTGTCTTCTTTTGTAAAAAAGGGCTTGCACAATTATCTTATCTCTGAGGTTTCTTGTTTCTCAGCATCACAGCTACATTATGACTGTTGGAGGTGTGGAGACTTCAGTTTACAGACAGCTCTCTGTTGTGCAGTACATGTGTGGTTTCCAGTGCCTCAAAAATAGCCTTTCTGCACAGTCAAACCGTACTGTATACGTAGCCCTCACGTGTAAAACCATATGCAAGTGTAAAATAATGGCTCGTCATTTTATCAATGATGAATTTGGAAAACCCAATGTCCAAAGAATGATGGGTGCCCAGCTTTTTAACCCAGTTAAAAACATTCACCTCACTCTTACCATTAAAAAAACAGGCACATTTGTTTCATAGTTTGTAAGCCAAGGGTATTGCGTCTCCCTCATCCCTTTGGTTTAACATTAAAGGTTGCTATCAAAAAAATACACTGCTGCATTTCAGAACAAATTCTCCCTCTGATCTTGTATTTCAGATGATGCTACTGTGAAAGACAAAACCTTTAAGCAGTTCACGAGGAAACGTCAGGGGGCCGTGAAGAGGAGGATTCACCAGGTCAATGGTCACAAGTTCATGTCCACCTTCCTCCGTCAGCCCACCTTCTGCTTTCACTGCAAAGAGTTCATATGGTGAGACAGTCGGCCTCATTCACAAATCGCCGATCAGATTTGAGTGTAAAAAAATGTGTACATCGCATACTGTTGTGTAAGTCAATTCCGACATGCGATTCATGAAAGGTGTGCAGAGCCTTGATTTGTGAGGATAACCGGCGTATCACATTTTGCCACTTAGCGCGCTGTTGTTGTTCCACACCCCATTTAAGACCATAAAAGGCAACCGTTAACGTCCCAACGTCAACATCATCACTTGCATCACAAGTGACGCAAGTTTACAACATGTCGCCACGCAGCGCCTTGACAACATTTAGATCATTGTATTTTGGCAAGCGAGTCCCTCGCACGATGGATCCGCCGAACCTTAACAAAAGTAATAGCGTACTCCTCATGTGTAACGAGAATAAGAAGTTTAACCTCACGACCAAAGGCAAATAAAACTTGAAAAGGTTATTATATGCCCTTTCTACTGAACATTTGCTCGCTAACCTTTGCCGAGGTAAAAAGATGCTGCTAGAATCCACGGATATCAGCTAGATTTCATCCATATTGTATCCTCATCAGATGGTATGACTGCATTCATGTGATGTGGTCAATATTACCAGTAAGACACCTAAGTGCGAAAAGATCAGGGAACTCCATATATGGGCATACAATGTTGGGCATACAAGGAACAAGGACGGAATGTGATGTCACAACAATGTGATGTCACAACAGGTCAGCAGCTATAGACATTTAGGCGTTACAGACAAGATATGGACAAGATACGGACAAGATGTGACGGTTTTCATAGTTAACTGCGACCTATGGTCGCAATAAATGAATAGCGTGACATTGGAGTTGTCCAATATGGAAAACTGTACATCCATTAAATGGATATTTTTTATATGTGATGACAAATGTTGGGCACATAAATATTTTATTTAGGTTTAGCACTATTGTAATTGATTTTGCATGAAGAACAAGGCCTAGGGTAGATACCCTCACAAAAACATGCAGTAATCCTGGTCTCAATAATGCCTTGGAATAACGTGTTTCTTCCTCGCGCCACGTCCATACCGGGGAAATCCCCCCTGTCGGGTGAAAAGAAACAACTTGGACTACTCATGCATTGAAGGAAGCATGAGGTCAGTCCGTTGTCTCCCCAGGCGCGGCAGAGGGAGAGCAGAGCCCAGGATTACATAGCTTAGGTAATTGGCACTGGGTGAAAAAATGGGTTACAATCGTGGGATAAAACCTATTTATAAAAAAATAAGAAAGAACAAGGCATCCTAATAACATACTCAACTTTGGAGGCATATAAGTCTGTTTGAGTGTATGTCCGCCAAAATCCATGGACAATCTTTTTTAATGAATCGGACTGTACAAATTATGTGCGGACGACAGACCAAAGCTTAGTGAATCAGGCCCAAGTGTTGTCACGATCATGAATTTTTACTTGATGATTTATGTACAAATAATTCCAATTAAATATTGAATTGTTTTTGGCATTGAACATTGGAACATTTAAATGCTCTAAATGTGCAAAATCTTTGTGCGTGTGCGTCTGTAGTTTAAGTATCTCGCGAACCGTCCGACTGACCAACTTAAAATTTGCTGCACACGTAGCACCCAAGGTAGTGCAGTGTCTGGCGTCGAGTCAGCCAGAATGGCGGTTGTCCAGAAGAGCCTACCGACCGATATGTGGGACCAATCACTTAAAACTCAACTGGTGTATCACCATAAGAAATGACAGTGAAAGAAATAGTGGAAATAGCCGACCTACAAGCTCACAACGCATCACAGTGCTTGTAGATCTGCTATTTACACTATCTTTGGAAAATGTATGAAAAATAAATGTATGAACATCTTTCAACATGGAAACAATTATGCTCTCTGTGTTGCTTATAACTCTCCATGTGAGAACGATCTGATGGTGTCTTCTCTGTTTTGTAGGGGTGTGTTTGGAAAACAGGCCTACCAGTGCCAAGGTGAGCAGCTTCCCTAACCCTACCCTAACCCTCACATTTGTTTATTTACTCTTGAAGCACTTAAGCCCATATATACTTTGTTGAACGACAAATGGCAAAAATGGACGATTTATTTAAAAAAAAAATGTTATTTGAAATATATTTGAAGATTTTTGCTTATAATAACATGGCCAAAATGGAGACTCCATGTTGAAAGTGGTTAAATTAATCTCTCAGATCCCGGGACTGGACAGACTGGGTGCACGGACCTCTACGCCAGCGGTCCATGCACCCAGTCTGTCCAGTCCCGACGACCTTTGCTGCGAGTCACTCCCTGTCTCTCTCCCGATTTCCTGTCTGAATACTGTATGTACTGTATACTATCAATTAAGGCATAAAAAGCCAAAAGACACCTTTAAAAAAATCGAAGCTTGTCATTTCTATCTTTCCTCTCTCTGGTATTAATTACTTTTAAACTTGAAATCCCTATTTTGGGCAGGTCATTATATTCTCAAAAATGTCAAATACATTAAATCAAACGTCAACAGTGGCTAAAACAGCAGATCTACAAACTCAAAACATGTCGCGTTGGCTAGTTAAACGGCAAAGTATATTGGACTTAAGGGTTTAACTCTGTAGCACAGTCTGTCTTCTTTCTGTCTTTGTTTTTTCGTCTCGATTTGCAATGCTCCGACCACCAGAACCCCCCACCCACACCTACCCGCCTGCCTGCCCCCCACCTCCCATCCCCCAAACAGGAAGTCGGCGAGCCTCAGAAGCTTCATACTCTGAAACTTCCTTGTTGCTAATGGAGCCCTTCTGGTCTCTGTATGACTCTGCCCAGAGATGCTGTCTCACACCGTCTCTCAATGCTTTTTGACGCTTTTTGATGCAACAAAAAATGTACATGGGCTACTGCAGTGATTCTCAACCTGTGAACCGGGACCCACTAGTCCAGTGCTTCACAACCTTTTCAGGCAGTGACCCCCAAAATTATCATATTTTAACTGGGGACCCCACCCTGACGAGCACTAAAAGTTGAGGCATTACATTTTGTATAACACAGTTCTATTGTGAAAATAGCAGATCTACATGCTTACAACGCCTCGCGTTTGGAGGCGTTGTGAGCATGTAGCAAGATCTGCTATTTTCACAATTTCTGCCACTACTATTTGACATTTTGGCCAATGTTTAATTTGTCATTTTAGAGGTGTTAAAAAGTCCTCAAATTGTCACTTTAGGAATATGCAGATACCCGCTATACACTTAAACTTTATGTTGGTTTGTTTACTGTTGAGTGAGAAAACAATGTTGCGCATTAAGTTAATCATCTGGGGAACCCCCAAAATAATTTGGGGGTCCCGACCCACAGGTTGGGAACCACTGCACTAGTCAGCTGTGAAGGTATTGCAAGTGGGCTCCCAATTAATTGTCAAAACTCAAAGATTTTAAAGAACTTGATTCCACTGATCCAAGGTGGATCATTTGATTGATCATTAAAATAAACATTCTCGAGTGGTCTGGGTGGGTCTTGAGCGCCGTCAAGAAGAAGCGGACCTGGTCCAGAACAGGTTGGGAATCACTGGACTACAGTATGTAGACCTGATATGAAGTGTTTGTTGTTGTTCTTTTGGTTACAGTGTGCACCTGCGTTGTTCATAAGCGATGTCACACGCAGGTTGTCACGGTGTGTCCACGCATGAAGAAGCCTACAAAAGATCCGGTGAGAGCAACTAGTGACACTCAAAAACACTTTAATTTATACAAGAACCTGCTAATGCAGAAGTCACACTACTCCACTAAAATAACTGTCAGGAATGACACGCGAAACATCATGGCTGCTCTCATATTCTCTCTTAACACCAGATTCCTGCTGTTAACACATATCAAATGTTTTACAGTATATGAAGCTGTATTTAATTGATTCAAGAATGCATTCAGACCAGACAGTAGTGGCAAACACATCTACATATATGAGTAGAACCAAACCACCAACCATGGGCCCTACAAGTTCCCCTTTTTGTGTTGAGATGCTCACTGAGCTAGAACACTGTGTAACCTCTACTTTGATTAGCTGAATAATTACTTGTTGGAGAATGTAAGTACTTGGCGATGTTTTGCTACATTTTGTGAACATGACAAGTTCCTCTTCTATGGGGGAATTCTGAATAATATACAGAATTTGTTTTATTATTTCCCTCCCATATATGGCCATAGATCATGTTGTGTGAGTAAAAATGGGAACAAAACTTTTGCTTTTCACTCTGCCAAGTTATGATCATTTAGAAGTTATACTGTGCAAACATGTGAGTATTAACATACTGCTTCATAAATAAATGTCACTGCATTTCTTCTCTCTCAGTCCATAAACCAGGGTTTCAGCATCAACGTCCCTCACAAGTTCAACACCCACAACTATAAGTCGCCCACGTTCTGTGACCACTGTGGCTCATTGCTATGGGGAATAGTGAAACAGGGTCTGCACTGCAAAAGTAAGGACAAGTGCCAACATCTGTCTATACACCAATCTCTGGGTCATTTAATTCTGTAAAATCATATTCCCAATCATGATATAGTACAGATGAAATTGTATATACAGTATAAACATAGTGATATTAAAGTAAGACATCTGTATTGTTATGGAATAGCAAAGTATTACTGATACATTTCAAATACCGGTAGGTGTTTAGACACAATTCGTTGATTTTAACAACATCAACTTGGAAAGGTATTCTAGAAATCCACACTGCACTAAGCAATTTCAATTTCATTATTTCTTTTGTGTTTTGTTATGTTTCATCTTTGCAAACGTATCAGTAGGCCTAACTTTGTCCATGTCAATGTTGAGTTACTTGGCTGTATGAGATTACCAAACACAGATAGTGCTACGTTTGATTGTAAATCCATTTTAGATGCTGAAAGCCTATGTACTGGCTGTACATGATGCTCTAATAAAAAAGCTAATTAGCCATAGAAAATTGTCTCACTTCCTTCCGCATATTTGTTAAATTATCAGTGTTGTTTTTACCACTTGAGCCCTATATTATACTGAGTCATTCGATGGCGTGGTGCAAAAATAGCCGATCTACAATCTCATAATGTTGAAAGTGCTTAAAAGTGGTGCCTCTGTCTCTCTCCCTTCAGTCTGTAAGATGAACGTGCACATCCGCTGTAAGGGCAACGTGGCACCCAGCTGCGGAGTCAACAGCGTGGAACTGGCCAACAAGCTGGCAGAGATGGGTCTGGAGCCTGGGGCGCTCTCCTCCAAACGCAACTCGGTTGTACGTCCACTGAACAAAACACTACAGTACTCCTAGGAAAAGAAAAAAAAAAACATCTGCAGAAAGTAGAGAGTGAACAGTCCGAATCTTAACGCCTCATGTCATGTTGCTCCAGTCCCAGGCTAACGGTGGAGGCGAGACTCCAATCAAGCCATCAAGGGCTGCTTCGGTCAAGAGAGAGAATGAGGAAAGTCAGCAGCCAAACAGACGGTTGGGGATCTCCAACTTCACTTTCCTCCAAGTGCTGGGAAAAGGCAGCTTTGGCAAGGTGGGGGATAAATGGAAACGCTTATTGTCGACTAAAGCAGTAATTCTCAACCTGTGGTCCGGGGCCCACTGTTGGTAAAAAAAATGTCATGGTATTATACTATTCTCTTTTAAACCTTTAAAACAGGGGTCTTCAACGTTTTCAGACCAAGGACCCCTTAATTGAGAGAGAGATGAAGCAGGTACCCCCACAACCTTATCATAGATTCCATATAGTTTCATCGTTTGACAGCACAATCATCAGTGTATTTTGGATTCATGCCAATTTGTGTTTTCACTTTTCAGATATTTAACCAGTTGAACTGTCAATACTTAATAAACTTGACCTTTCGCTCTGTACTTAGTCTGCTCTTTTTCCCCTCTACACCAAAGCTCTTTGCCAGGCGTTGTGAGCTTGTAGATTGGCTATTTTTGGCTAAAGTTCTGAGAATATGGACGCTAGGGTTCAAGTGGTTAATATAGAATAGGAGAAAAATAGCTTATATCACTCAAAGATTTGGAGGACCCCCTTTTGAAGACCCCTGCTTTAAAAAAATGAATCTGTTTTCATGGTGATACCAATAAACAAGAACGTTTGTTACTTTGGTTCCACTGATCCAAGCCGGAACACAATTGTTTTGATCTATCTTTAAATCAAAATGTATGCGGCCCACCCATCTGACCACTTAACACAGCAGCCATGTTAAGTGCGCAGATGGGAGGGCTGTGAACCCTGATCCAGAAAAGGTTGTTAACCAGTAGACTAAAGGTCTTTACACACCGGGAGTGTGACGAACAATCTGAATGTCTATGTGAATATTTCGCTACAAACTATTCACTCTGTTGATGCCTCGTTCATTTCAGGTTGATGCTTTTATATATGAAAAATCATAATGATGTGATATAGTACTTTAGATATTACTTGTGATCTAAAAATGGAAATGCTGCGTGTGTGTGTGTGTGTGTGTGTGTGTGTGTGTGTGTGTGTGTGTGTGTGTGTGTGTGTGTGTGTGCGTGTGCGTGCACGCTTGTCAGGTGATGCTGACGAAGTTGAACGGCAGTGATCAAGTGTTTGCGGTGAAGGTGTTGAAGAAGGACATCATTCTGCAAGACGATGACGTGGAGTGCACCATGACGGAGAAGCGGGTTCTGTCACTGGCCCGATGCCATCCCTATCTCACACAGCTCTACTGCTGCTTCCAGACACCAGTCAGTACACACACGCAACACGCACAACACACAGAAGACGCTCCTTTCACTGCGTTTCGCACTTGGCCCCGACTATACAAATTATAGTGAAACATGGAGTATAATATTCTGTATGCCTTCGTATTTGATCTGCATCAAACAAACTGATCTCATATTGTATGCATGTGCTATAATTAGGCTATACAGTCTAGTTTGCACAATTATCCAAGCTTTAGAAATTAGTAGTCCATAATTTGGAATGGAAGTTTGGTAACTCCTCATCAAAATACAGTTACATACAGTACAGTAATTTACATTCATAGATGTATTTGTTTATATCATGCATCAAGTATGAAGGCATACATAATATTATACTCCCTGTTTTACTATAATGTGTAGTCTTTGTCTTATAAAATAGCTTGGGCGAAACATCTTCCCACAGCACAGATACCATACAGGCAGAGCACCTGTTTATACACAAAATGTCCTGCTGGTGGCAGCATTCTCCCAGTCCTGTCTGTGTCTGTAGTTGTATAATAACAATGTGCAGGAGCTTGAGAGAGCGAATGACTCTTTAAATACCAGAGCTATTCTTCTAACTGCAGAAAGGTCAGTGTAATCTGATTTATTCATTTGAACCCCAAGTAACCACCTTCACAGTGAATCAGCCTAGAGAAGTAATTCTCAACTGTTTTCATTTAAAGGATCCCAGTTACATAATGCGTTTGTCCCTCCTTTAACACATTGTTATCTCTGTGAATTAAATACAGAGGACTTCCAACGTAAAAGAAATGGGTAAAATAAGACGTAAAAGGTCTTATTAGGGATGTTCCTTTTAGACAGGGTGTATAACTGTACTTGTACTGTACTACATTTCTATTGTATTGACTATATTTGTACTGTTCTCCATTTTTTATCAAATAATCAATCAATAAAACACACACACACACACACACACACACACACACACACACACACACACACACACACACACACACACACACACACACACACACAGACAAACAGACAGACACACAAACCTAAGAACTAACCTGTGTTCCAACGCATCTTTCTTTTTGCTTTAAAATAGTATCTCAATGACTTTTCAATTAATACATAGATTCTTTTTCATCTTTAACAAAGCACATTTTAAGTTTCTAGCTTTCTGCCTTAGAGATACAGGAAAAAAAAAGCTATACAGTAAATATAAATGTTATGGTTGTGGCCATTATCATGATTGAACGTGCATATTACGTGTAGAGTAGAGTTCATATGGATTTGACAAAGATGTATGTCCAGTTAAGATATATAGGGGATTGCACACGGTACGCGGTCACCGCCTGCTAGTAATTCATTTTCAATGAGAGGCGGGCGGCTATTTCGTCCGCGCAGCGAAGTTTAGAGGCGGCGAGGCGAGCGGGCGCAGTCCCGTGAAAATCCCCCCGAGCGTGCTCGTTTGTGCATGCGTACGCGGGCGGTGAGAGATGGATTGTGTTCATCTTTGTGAAATACCGCGCAGCGTTTACTCAAAGAGCGAGTGTGTTTGTGTATCACCGCGGCGTGTTCCTCGCAGATCCAAGCGGGAGCCCCGGCGGCAACCGCTGTCCGTCTGTAGAGCGCCATAGCCATTCCCGATCGATTCAAGATGCATCCTCCGCTACCACAGTATGATTGCACACCATAAATGTTATTTCAAAAGGTAAATAACACATCACTTTTAACCACGGGGCAGTGAGGTGATGACTGCTGGCTTTCTGCTTGTCCAGCGCTGATTGCTTCTCTCCTCTGTGCCTTTGTGTCCTAAGAATCCATATGGGTTCTTGGGTTTGTCTAATGACATGGGCCATTCCCCAGGGTGTGTGTAGGGTTGTCACCATCATGCAGACGATTAATAGTCATACAAATAATTGTGATTGTGTTTTTTTGCCCTTGAACATTGGAACATATAAAAAACTAAAAACTAAACATTTCTGTTTGCCTTTAAGCCTTGGTAAACTAAATGTACACAGGGCAGATATGACAATGACCAGTACCAATAATGAAACATATATGTGTACAGAAGAGACCATATACTTAATTGCGACCGTAGGTTGCAAGTTTACTATGAAAGCCGGCACATCGTGTCCACGTATCTGTGTATCTCTGAAGGTCACGCCTTACATGTGGTTCCCCTGACACATCACTGTGACATCACAGGTGATATCACAGGTGACATCACCGGTGATATCACAGGTGACATCACCTGTGTAAAAGTCCATATATGGGTATTCTCCAGAATCCCTTTTATGCCCATATATGAAGATCCCTGATGTCATCGATATACATCACTGGCCAGAGGGCCAAGACATGGCCCATATCTGTGTGGCTGGTTCAGATAGGGATCTCCGTGTATGGGCATAAAAGGGATTGTATGTTGTGATGTCATGGGAACCACTCTAACAGAATCCCTTTTATACCCTTATATGGAGATCCCTGATGTCATCAATATTAAGCCCATATCTAACAGGACATGGAGGAAGACAGCCCATATCTGTGTGGCTGGTTCAGACAGGGATCTCCATGTATGGGCGAGGGCGCATGTCACCCTGAGGCGTCTTACTAGTAGTTTTTACTTGATGCAACGTGTGTGGGGAACTTGTAGATTGATTATTTTAATGTTTTCTTTTTGAAAAGTTGGTTGAAAATCGTCACCGTATATGCACAATTCTAGGAACAATTCTAACTATGTAAAAAATTATGTAAAAATAATTGCAATTATCTCAAATAATTATCAGGCAATTATGTAACAATTGTATGTGTGCGTATGAGTGAGAGTTTATAAGGCTGGATATTAAAATACAAAATAGCTTAAAGTAGACCTAGAAGTTAAATCCCCGTTGTCATTTCTCTCTCTCTCGCTCACTCTCTGCTGATTTACATTTTGTCCTTCAACGGTGGCGCACCTAACACAGCAGCAGAATTGGCAGATTTTTAAACCCAAAACTTGTTTGTCTGCCTTCTGCGAGTCTATAAGCGCCACTGCTGTAAAACCTTTAGGGGGGGGGGGGGTGGGTCAGTGAGTCCTCAGCCCTTGTATGGGTGAAACAGTTTGTTTTGATGCAATGCATGAGGGTCATCCTTTTGTGTTAGTAATCATTACTACTATGTACTGTTACAGTTAGTAAATCAATATGCCCATCTGTTATTTCATTTGTTGGGCTTGAGACAGTATTTGTCATTGTTCTAATGACAATAAACATGCATTTGCATGAAGCAAGCATTTGTCTACTCCCATATTGATGAAAAACGTCAGTTTAAGGTAGATTTAGAACAGGTACAAAATATGCGATTAACCTGCGATTAATCATGATTAACTATGGAAATCAGAAAATCTCCCAAAAAACCTTCTCTATTATTCGGTTATAATGTGGTTATTGGTTTTAAATATCCATTACAATGTATTTTTGGTTAATTGCCCAGTGAGTGTTGATATTACTTCCTACTCTATTTTACAGGACCGTCTTTTCTTCGTGATGGAGTTTGTGAATGGTGGAGATCTTATGTTCCACATTCAGAAGTCCAGGAAGTTTGAGGAGCCCAGGGCGCGCTTTTACACGGCAGAGATCACCTCGGCACTCATGTTCCTTCACAGCAAAGGCATCATCTATAGGTTTGTCACACACGCACACACACACACACACATGCACGCACGCACACATACATATACATACATACACACGCACACACACACACACACACACACACACACACACACACACACACACACACACACACACACACACACACACACACAGTGCACACACGGTGCAGTTTGCTTCAGGGAGCTTCATGACCACATCTGCACGTCACCCCATTTGCTGGGTGGCCATAACCTTTAATAATAAAGATGATTTATGGGTTTTTAATCGACATGTTTTGACCCACATACTTTTCTATCCTGCTGCTAACTGCACAGAGTCACACATGAAACTGCAATACATTTTGTGAAATTTACGAGAAGCACATACTGTAGATTTCACATTATAGATTTCACATCATCATCATCTCTCCTCTGTGCCTTCGTGTCCTAAGAATCCATATTGGTTCTTGGGTTTGTCTAATGACATGGGCCATTCCCAGGGTTATGTTCCTAGGTTTTCCATATAATAGAGGTGGGTGGTCTTCTACTGTATAATACAGCATATGCGTCCAAGGGAACATTTCTGTCCTGTGTAATTTGGGCCACATTGCAAGAATTAAGTCCTGTTTGATCTTACAGGGGTATTTTCATGTACGTATGTTGAAAATGTATTTTCTTTTTAACAATTCTGACAATTTGCCAATGAAAACTCTATACCTTTACATGGAACAAATATAAATGGCACCAAAATAAATTACCATGTTAAGGGTTAGACAAGAAATTAAATATTTCTATTCAATATCTTCTTGAAACGAAATAAATCCAGAACCAACTAAAGGTTATGGACTTCACAGCCAGGACATGTACAGTACAGTATATCATACACAGAAGGATTTCACAGCCAGGACATGTACATTGTACATCAGGGCAGCATGGCGTCAGGGGTAGAGTTGCCGTCTTAGAACACAGAGGGTTCTCAAAGGGTTTCCCAGTTTGATCCCGGGCTCCCCAGAGTTAGTGTCGAAGACTCCTTGAGGAAGACTCTGAACCCCTAGTTGCTCCCGGTGAGCAGGCCTTGCATGGTTTCCGCCACCATCTGTGTATGAATGTGTGTGTGAATGGGTCAATGTAATGCACAATCTCTGTAAAGCGCCTTGGATAAAGGCGCTATATAAATGCATCATTTACCAGTACAGTATATTATACACAGAAGCCGGTCTGTAAGGTTAGTAGTGATTGTAAACTCGTTCATAATCATACTCAAACCAGCTCAGTGGCCATGTGGTTAAAAGTGTCCACCTTGAGACTGAGAGGTCGGGGTTCGATCCTGGGTCGGGTCATACCAAAGACTGCATGAATGGGATCCAATGCCTCTGGTTGGCACTCAGCTTCAGTGGTTGTTGGATTGGGGGTTAGATCAATACTAGCGCAGCACAGCCATTTTCTGGTAGATGTTTGTTTAGGGTTTAATGTGTTGTGTCCCCTGCAGTGATAGTAATCACCACACCCACACACTAACAACACACTAATCACAGACACAGACAGACATAAGCCTGCCATACGAGTTTGCTATTACAGGAATCTCCAGTCATTCATACACATAATATAATGTGTAAATTTGTGGCCCATTTTCACAATCCTCAGAGCTAAATTAATATCCCGGATTTGACTGTGTGTTAAAATGTCAATATTTCAATTAGGTTATGGGTGGACCATGATATTAATAGCTTATTGTAACTCTTATTGCAGGCCTAACATCTCTCTTTTTGTTGTATTAAAGAAATTATCACTACATAGGAATTTGTGCACTTATCAATTCTTTGATTTACGATTCAGTAAAATTGGTATTTTCCACATACAATCCTGCAGAGAGCGGCCTTTTCAAAATTGTGAGGATGAGAACTGATCATTCTCATGTTGATTTCACAACTGCTATTGGCCTACTGAACATGCCAATGTTGTTAATAATAAATAATTCATCATTTTAAAAAGACTAATCAATTAACAAAGTTTTGTTGAATAAGACTAAAAGGGTATTGCCTATATTGCAGGCCTAGCCTCTCTCTATATTGCCATATATTCTTTGAACTCAAAGGGAGGGAAGCTCATGATAGTTTATGCTTTCAATTCAAACAGTTTGTTTTGTGTGTTTGTTTGCGCGCTATTATCCTATTTAAAGTTGCTGCTGCTGTGCACTTAAATTGACTGGCAACCCAAAAGATCACCCCACCAGCACTCATGATGATTAGATAAGGGACCATCATGTGAACTAAGAGTTAGATTCTGGGTTATATTTAGGTACTTGCCCATCACAGCAGCATAACCACTGCCTGGCGTGTCGGGCATGGCTTGCATGTTAGAGCTGAAATAGTCAGCTTATTGGCAGCTAGCAGGCCATGTCAGTAATTATACCATAGCTACCCTTGTGCCCCCTCTTGGACATAATGGTTAATAATGGTTATAGCATTGATCTCTGTATTACGTAACATGGTTGCTTTCTTGTGACTACTGTAGCTATATCTCCAGTGCTCTTTGACTTTCAGGGTAAAGGGTTGCTTCAAATGGGAGGAATATTTAGCCTGTAGTCTTGATACGGTATCTGTAATCATGCAACCTTTCATCAGTAGTGTTACATTGTGTCAGTGTTGGTTGGTTTACTTTGTTTAGATAGTGTAACTGTGGTATTGGTTTTCTCAAGTTGTCACTGACAGATACAAATATCTGCAAACTAATTCCAAAGAAATACAGGTCTGCATAGATTCGTTGTAACCTCTAATCATAGCCACCGTCTTTGTAATTTTCTTTGCCTCTACTTCCTTTTACTTTATTCTTGAGAAGGCATGTGTGCTGTGTGCAGTATCAATGTTTTAATCATGGAAAAAAACAACATAACTCCATCCCCTATCCAGAGAAAGGTATTTCTACTTGCTTGTTGTGATGAGGACCACAATGGAAATGCTGCTTTTCTTGTTTGTGTTAATATCCTTTGACACATTTCTAAAAATATTAAAGAGATGAATTAAAAGAGCTTGCAACTAAATTATTATTAATACAATTGATCCATTGGAACACAGCTAAATTTTTCCATTACCGTTTTTTAAGGTCTCATGACAATATTAAATGGTTTTACAGAAAAATCCGCTACAGTGTGCCATGGCAGGTTTTTAGGTTCTAAGGCCTTTTCAGTTGCAATTCAAATTAAAAGCTATTGCCTGCGGCTGTGGGTGTCGCTGTTGAGGGATTTTACCTTTTAATCATCACCTCTACTTTGACATCAATGTCCAGGGGCCAACCATTTCACTTTTCTGAGCCTAACTGAGGTCAGGGGAAAGAAATTATGTCATGATGAGACCTTTAACATACAAGGTTTCTGCCAGATACCGATGATATGACTGATAAGAAGATGGAATTCAGAGTAGACTGAAGTTTGTCAACGTCCCCACCATGACCTTTGAAATCTTTACTGATGTTTGGCTCTGACTGGTGTGTTCCATGGCTGAGTGGCCCTGACATACAGTGCAGCATACAGTAGTTGCCCTTATGCGGCCTGTCTCTTAGGCTTTAGTGGCACAGTGGCCATAAGCATCTGAGTCAGTGTTACACAATCAGATTATAGTAGGGAAGAGCAAACCGGCTTAATCCAACCACACCAGGTTTGCTTGTTTGTCTGTCTGTCTGACTGTCTGTCCAGCCATCTCTTTCACTTTCACCATTAAATAGCCAAAGTATAAAATATGGCTATTTTGTAGTATTCATTACTTTGGCTAGGGACACCCTGGTTGGTAGATATTTGATGTAGAGGGGGCAGAGTATAGAGTGCATGTAGACCCCATGGGGGACTCTAGTTAAATGACATGGACCACATAATTGTAAATTCCCTGGTTCGATTCCGGAGATAGGAGACTTGTAGCTTTCCCTCTCTCTCTCTCTGACCTTGCTCGATTTCCCGTCTCTCCTCTCCTCTAAGAAGAAAATGCTGCATTGTAAAATAGGAGAGTTACGATAGATAGATATAGATACCGTTATTATCCCAAGGGGGAAATTCAGTTGTCCCGTTGTAGCACAGCAGTATACAGTTATTTACAAAGTTACAGAGAAGTAGGAAAAGATAGATAAGAGTAAAAAACAAGAGCAGTACAGAACCAATAAAGAGAAGGTGCATCAATAGAGGGGGCAAATTAAATATAAGTATATATACATAAAGTGTCTTACAAAAAAGAGACCAAAGCAGTCAATGCTAGTTAGTGCAACAAGTATCTCACTGTCATTGTTAAACAAGACAAATACTCAGAAACTACCAACACAACCATAGTGCAATGTCGAAAAATCTGTGCGAAAAAAACAACAATGTGCGTCTTGTCACCGCAAGACGCACATGAGCACTCTCCCTGGAAGGTCCTTAGAGGTCAAAGTCAGTACAGCAATAGTTCCAACCTAATAGTGCAAAGTAAAAAAAAACAGTGCGAAAAAACAAAACAAAAAACAGCTCAGAGAAGAAGAAACTAGGAAGCATGTCACCGCAAGACGCACATGAGCACTCTCCCTGGAAGGTCCTTAGAGGTCAAAGTCAATACAGCAATACGGATCGGCCCACAGCTATAGAACAACCCCCCCTCATACTGTATGTCAAACACACACACGAACACCTTTCAATGGCCTTGTTGCAGGGCTTGGTCACCTGTTCAAAGCAGTGGGCAGATTCAGCTGTTAGTCAGATGACACCGGCTCCATGGGCCTGCATGGAGAGCAGAGTGCTTTCTTCTTAGTATCAGGGAAGCTACTTTCACAGAGTTATAGAGTGCATATATTACATTAACTTTCAATTCAAGTAAATTAGAAGAAAATGATTACCTTCGGTGGACAGTAGGGGGTCATTACGTTACTATTGAGTTACATACAGTAGGCAAAGATGTTCAGATGATTCTTGAGTAATCCATTTATTTAATGAATTACAGACATCATTGACTAAATTGAAACACTAATGGAAACATGACTTTTGAGTTTTATCCCTAGCTACCACTTATCTCTATCAGGGATTTTACACAACATGAGCATGAATTGTCTTAATGTCTTATAAGCTTCACATTCAAATATTGGTATGTAGTGTCGTAGAATGATTCAAAAAGTATGATTCCCCCAAGGACCCCTACGGGTCCCCGGGCCCCACTTTGAGAACCAATGCTCTAGTCTAGATAAAGTGCTTTAAAATAGTTTAACCTGTTGTGGCTTGCATTGCTATGTGCGTCATGAGGTCGCATGAGTGTTAAGGAGGCAGACAGCTTTAGGTAATAGTACAGTACTATTCTGGAACCTGGATTGTCTGGTCTTAATGCTCCTTAGTCTTTTGTGAGACGGAAGGAAATTTAAAAGGTTGTTAGCTACTGTGTGATGGGTTTAATGATGTTTTGCTTCAGAAAGTAAGATAAAAAGTAAGAGAGTGTGTGTGTGTGTGTGTGTGTGTGTGTGTGTGTGTGTGTGTGTGTGTGTGTGTGTGTGTGTGTGTGTGTGTGTGTGTGTGTGTGTGTGTGTGTGTGTGTGTGTGTGTGTGTGTGTGTGTGTGTGTGTGTGTGTGTGTGAGAGAGACATATTATGTAAGCACATATTTCACTCAATATTTGCTTTATTTAATTTGGACAAAAGTGTCTTGTTTTCATAGAGTTGACCATAATCGAGTTAGAATGGCACCATTGTCTATCGTATTAGTGGCAGATGAACTGACACTGCACAGTTGTTGCCTAATGTCTACACAATGAAACCTGTACAAATCCATTTGGCTACATTCGTATACCCTGAAGAGATAAAGTGACACTCTGGACTCAACAGCTTGACTGGAAGTCCTATTAAGGTTTTGACAGGTAAATATTTACGTTAGAAAAGTGGTTCCCTCTTGCCAACCCAACCATCCATCCAGTGGTCTAGTCTAGTGCAGTGGTTCTCAAACATTTTCATGTCAAGGATCCCCAAATGAATGTGTATTTGGAGGCAGAGTTTGTGCCAGGGAGGCAGAGTTTGTGCCACGGATAAGAGAAGATTTGTCAAGATTTAGGGTTTTAATAGCCAGAAAATTGTTATAATAATTACAATAACCATAGGTGTACATGGTAAATGGTGCATTTATACAGCGCTTCTATCCAAAGCGCTGTACAATGTGCATTACACCTTGTCATCACGCACTAGCAGTGGAGGGGATCGAATTGGGAAAGCATTCTGAAAGACTTGGTATGTGTTATTTACTGTTTAAATTTAACTAAGCCTGTTAGGAGCTACTTTTATCTTTAGGTGTTTTATGAATACCCCTAGAGCACACATTCATCAACTGTCAAATTTCAATGCAAGAAATGTAGTACATGCGTCTATTATTAGACCTGAATAGGCTTATCAGTTTTAACAGCAGTATTAACAGTGAACATTCCTGCACTTCTGTCACACGCTGTGTCTCTGTCAAACAGTCATTCATAACAGAATAATATAAACTTGGCAGTGGTCCACGTCTTCACAAGCACAATTACACACTTGAAAACAGTGTGTTCACTCATCTTCTAATCCAAACTCTTGTCAAGCACAGGGAAGCATCCAATAACTGCTGCAAGACAAATAAGCTTCAGAGACAGAACTTCCCTACAAATGAAGACTGAATAGACATGATCAAATGATGCATTATGTTACTGTATAATTGCAAGCATTTGTTGTGCACCAAAACCACACTTTTGAGGAAAACACCATGCCCACTTTCCACCAAGGAATCAATCAAACACCTTTTTGGCACCTAACAAGCTACTTATAAGACAGAATTAAACATTTTAAAAATTTCCCAGATAAGGTTGCGTACACCCCAAATGTCAGTAGCTCTCAAGGGAGTTTAATTTCAACTTTTTGAAATGCGTTACGAGAAATTGAGAATCCTTGATGACATGTCCCCAGTTTTGACAATGTTTTCTCACCATAGTGAGGGTAACTCAAATTGAGGTACCATGTGATTTTTGGGGCTGTTGCTGTCTGGGTACAAATATTGATGAGTTACATTTGCAGGGTATACACTTTATGAATATCTCACTCTGTGTGTTTCTTTTTGGCCTCCTAGGGATCTAAAGCTTGACAATGTTCTTCTGGATAAAGATGGCCATTGCAAGTTGGCAGACTTCGGCATGTGCAAGGAGGGCATATTTGAAGGTGTTGCCACAGGAACCTTCTGTGGTACTCCTGATTACATTGCTCCTGAGGTCAGTTACCCTCTTAAACCCTATATACTTTGTTGAACTTAGTCCCCTCTTTTTTTTTTTACTCTACACTATTGTCTTATGCTGAAAATAGACAAACTACAAGCTCACAATACGCCATACTGATGCGTTGTGAGATTGTAGATCTGCTATGTTTGTGGAATATTTCCCTATTGTCATCAGATGTTTGCCTATTATGACATAGCCATGATAGGGTACTGAGAAACGGTACCTCACAATACATCATCTAATTACAGTACCCATATTATGCTGTGACTACAAACTGCACTATCAACATACAGTATCTGAGATAAAGTTGATCAAGTATAATAAAGCTGGTTCTGATAGGGCATTTATAAATCATTGCAGTGCATTGGGAATCCATTTTGTGTGTATTTCACATTTTAATCAAGGTTAGGGATACATTTATTTTTTATTTATTTTTTGTTTTCTTTATTTGGCTCTCTACAGTATAATTCAGGTCAAATGAGTTCACATAACTCAGTTTTCAGGCCCATCCTCTCTCCCTCTCCACCTCTTTCAACAAACACAACATTCTCAACAACGTAGAGTGCATTTCTTCTTTGCTGACTTATTCAAAGGTAGCACACACACATAGGCCACCTTGAGGCCCAGGGAGTCTGCTGTGTTTCTGAATTGCTCTCTGTGTACCCAGTGGTGGACAACGTGCAGCAAATACTTGAATATTCAAAAGTACAAATTACAGTAAATTTTGTCTTTATCAATTCATTACTGTATTGACATAAAAGAATGTGCAAAAATAGTGAAATTGCACATCTACAAGCTCACACACAATGCACCACATTGTGATGCATTGTCAGCTTGTAGATCTGCAAATTTTTTTGCTGAATATATTCTAATAGAGTATAGAGTATATTTCTATTCAAAATGTAGTGGAGTGAATGTCATGTGCAAAGGATTTACCTAGGTACAGACAGTGCTCAAGTAAATGTACTTAGTTAATGTCCACCACTGTGTGTACCTTGATGACCTCATCGGAATGCACCATGAAAGACGTGCTTTGTTTTACCACACGAAAGTTTTTTTTTCTTTTTTTTTTTAAATTCATGGTGGAAGTATGCACGTCTGGATTTATGAATGGCCCCTTTTGCTTTTTCTCGACACCCATTCCTCACTGTGCTGCACATGCACACCAAGCGAGCACCATGCGTGTGCGCCGTGTGTTTTAGTTTGATGTTATGATATGTGCGACAGGTTAAGCCTAATTCATAATATGTGTATAACCGTGTTGACTCGGTGAAAGCAACAGTTTTTTTTGTTGTTGAAGTATAAAGGATCCCTTAAGCTCTCTTGTGCTCACCGTGCCGTGGCACATACGGCACAGTACATTAACATGTCAGTTTGATGTGATTTACAAACCCACAGATCCTACAGGAGATGCTTTATGGACCCTCGGTCGATTGGTGGGCTCTGGGGGTGCTGCTGTATGAGATGCTTTCAGGACACGCCCCCTTTGAGGCAGAGAATGAAGATGACCTGTTTGAATCCATCCTCAGTGAGGAGATCGTCTACGCATCCTGGCTGAGTGCGGACGCGGTGGATATACTCAAAGCTGTGAGTATAGTATAGCAGGGTATTGTAATTTGGGTTTGATTCATAATTTTTGGATCGACCGTGACCACTCTGAATTACAGCATAATAAATAAAGATATTCTTGTCTCAGTGGCAGGAATTTGGCTCAATCAGACAGGTCATGACATCATTGTCCTTGTACAATTCCCGGAAATGTCTGTGAGCGCTTTTTTTGAAGTGTGAACTATTATAAAAGCAAAGGGAAATCAATTTCTCACTGCAGGTTGTATTTAGAACAGTGTTAGGTAGGGTAAAAAAAACAATACCAACAGCCACCAGAAAGACTACATATTGTATATGCTAATGGCAGGTGGCAGGGCTCTCATGTGATCATAATGGAAGTGGATAATGAGGGCCCATGGAGAAAGGCTTTTGCTCTGGATTGATCTGGAGGTCAAATACTGCAGTGCCAGTGGTTCTCAACCTTTTCAGGCTATGACCCACCAAAATGATCATATTTGAACTGGGAACCCCCCCAAGCTGACAAGCACTTGAGAGTTTTGGAGTTGAGGCACTCAATTTAGTATGACTTGGTTCTAGTTAAATATTGTGAAAATAGGTGATCTACAAGTACAAGGCATTGTACCTGCTATACTGTATTACAGTATGTTGTTGTTCTGTCTGCAGAATGACTGGCAGAGCTCTGACAGCTGTTGGCCTTGACCCTTACATAACTATATTAAGGCGCGCTCCAGTGCCCTCCCACAGAGCATGTATGCTATGCTATATAGTGTAAATATATCCCCCCTACTGTAGGCTACTGCCATGCCTCTCTCCCTCCCGCCTCTCTGCTTTTCCTACATGCTGTAGTGCGATGGCCCTGGTCCAAGTTCCACCACTTGTTTACTCCTCGCGACAAACCTTATGTAAAGACGAGTGCATTTGAGTGGATTTGAAGCGTGCTGCGCTATTTATACTGAAAGCTCATCCCTGGTTCATGTCCAAGCAAGCAAGTCTCATGATGTTTCATGTCTCATGCAACATCCCTTATCCATATTTGTGGTCTTTCTCTACTAAGGGAAACTTACTTGCAAAAACAAATTGAAGCGTGGATTTAATTTGATCCCTCAGATGTGATTATCACTTGTGACAAAGATATGTAATAGAGGCAGGATATTCTACAGTTGAACAATAAACGTTATTGTCCAAGATTACGAAACTGGGAATTGTATGTATATCGGACAACTGGACAACTGGTTCACATTTTTTCTGTGAAAGTGCTGACATGGCAGGCTTAGTGGATGGCACAGCCGAGGTGTAGTCATGGAAATGTGGCATCAACTCCAGCTAAATAGTCTTTATTTCATTTTGTGGTCTATAAAGTGGTAGGGAATTGCGTACGGCTCACAAACTGAGTGACCCCACAATCGGAACTCTAATAACAGGGCTGCCTTTCCCTGCTCTAGTATTTTCATAGTTCATCCTCTGTTCTAAAACATTTTTAAAACATTTATTTATTGATTTTCACATTGAAAAAGTATTTTTACAAATAGGAATCGCTTTTGTTCTCCATGATTTAATTTCTTGTGTGCTATTCCCCCATTTCTGTAATTATTCACTACATTTGACTCATTTTCCTGAGATGTCTGTGTTTTTCTGGTCAGGTTTTAGTTAACTGTTTGTGTCTATATATATTATCTACAGCTGGGCTGAATCTGGGCACCCTTCCACTGAGAAAGAATGTGGTATTTTGTTTTGACTGCCTTTACTTGCCACCAGCAGCCCCAAGGCGTGTTTGCACTCCTTGTTGGTGCTCTCCAAAATGGCACGTGTTTTTTTATGCAGATTCCTCCCAGAGCCTTGTTGAAAAGCTGTTTTAAATTTGCGTTTGTTTGTTTTCGGCCTCTCCCAGCAGACACACAAATCAGCCTTTGCTTGTCCATAAACTGTTCTCATTTAAAATCCAAGTAGTGACTCACTGTTCCTTTGTTGCTCACTAAGCATTCTACTAGACCAGGGAATTTATGCAACACAGCTGCACTTTCCTGGACCCACTTGGGTCCCTGTCTGACTGGACATGACGTGCAGTGCCACTGTCAAGACACCCTCCTGGGAGTGTCTGTGGGGGCGGGACGTAGGGATTGACAGGGTGTCATTCTGGCTCGATTCCAATCTGGCTTTACTCCATGATTAGTTATTACACACACACACACACACACACACACACACACACACACACACACACACACACACACACACACACACACACACAACATCACACAAATCGGTACACAGTATCTCTACAGTCGTTGAACTTTCAGATTTTCCAGCCTGATTGGCTAAGATTGGCTTCCAAAGTTTGCAGGAGTGCTCTGTTTTGAACCAAATGCCTCAAAACATGAACACAGCATGTGATTTCTGTGACGTTTTACACACACATTCCCACTAGGCCGAGGAAGGGGAATGTGTCACTAGACCACTTGAAAATAATTCAAATTAGCCTCATAACAGGTTGATTCATGTTTTTACCTATAACTGTAGTGGTCTGTGTAAAACTTTGTATGGGCACTCTCCACTGTCTCCAGAGGCCAAGGTTTATTATTTGTATTAATTTTCTATAGTAGACTATTATCAGGAGTGTTTATTTGTATGTTGTCTGTTTCTACAGTTCCTGACCAAGAATCCAACTAGGCGACTGGGCTGCGTCGCTTCGGAGGGCGGTGACATCGCTGTGACCAGCCATGCCTTCTTTACTGGCATTGATTGGGAGAAACTGAACCGTAGAGAGCTGGAGCCGCCCTTCAAACCCCGGATTGTAAGTGATATGACTAATACAATTTATCACATGGCACTGTGTAAATGAGACTGTGGAGTAATTTACTACTCACCACCTGATGTTTACAGTACTTCAAGTCTTCTCTTGGACAACCACAGTGTTGTCCTTATGCCATTCTCAGAAATGTACTAATTGTTGACAGTTCATTTGAAGGGGACAACACACCAAATTATATTTTCTTTATATAAATTATTTGACAATGCTGAAATACAACATTCTTAGTCATATTATATTACAACATTTATAGTCATATTTCTACCAATTATGTGCAACTATCTTTCATAACTTTGATAAGGCTCAATCAATGGTGCCACTACTGGTAGAAATCCCCTGTCAAGTATGCATCATCTCCACTGCTGCTCTCTTTGTGAGCTTTTATTATCTTTTAAAGCTACAATCCATAGGTTTTATGTCCGTTGTTTCCCTCGTTGTTGTTTGTGACTACAATAAAGATGATGGCGCGAATAGTGTCCACAGTCTGGTTAACTGTCTGCTTTAAATAACTTTATTGACATTGTCAATAAAGTCTATATTTTTCAAAGGAAGAGTAGAGAGAACACCTCCAACAATTGCACATTGTGCTAGTTGTATTGTTTTAAAATACTGTACTATACCCTACAGTTTGGTTAAAATACTTTTTTCATTTCATTAAACGAAGTCCTAGATTGAATCTTTAAAAGTGTTATTTAAGGAAATGTGATCCTTGTTTTTTCCTCTTAATAAGACCAAGCCTTTATTTGCCTACTCCAGAAAACAGCAGAAGACGTCAACAACTTCGACCCGGACTTTACCCAGGAAGAGCCCACCCTCACCCCCATCGATGGCCCTGTCATCCCTTCCGTCAGCCAGGACGAGTTCAATAGCTTCTCTTTCACCTCACCTGAACTGTTGGAAAGCTAGAAACTCCCTCAGTGAAACTGAAGCGTAACCTGGGTCATCCTGCACCTTTGTTGCTAAGCACCAATAACTGTTGTCCACTTCTGCTCTTCTAATTGTCTTTACTTAACTTTGAATGACTTTTTTGACCCAACACGGGGACAAGAGTAAGCCAATCCCTCGGAACAAGCCAAATAGTAATGAGAACTGGGATTGGAACACTTGTTGAACTCTTCATTGTGTTATGTACCAGTAAGACTCCCTAATCGGGAGATAAGCGACCGTAGGTGGCTTATCTCCACAAATAGGGCAAAAATGTGTTTTTCACATAGATTTTATGTCACAAGCTCTTGTTAATACTTTTCATTAACAAGAGCAACAAAATGGCCACTGTGAGAATCTGGTCAGCACTCAGTTGTATATTGAACAGCCATGTGTGGCTCTCATCCTCAACTTTTCAATGAGTGAGAAAATTACAGGGAGGATTCAGTGTTGCTTTTTGATCTCCCCGGCCTTTGGAAAAGCGCCAGACACTCCCAAGTATCTCGCTCAGTTCCTGACAGTGCTTCTGTAAACAGATTTGCTGCAACTGTATGGCAAAACAATGTTTGACTTTTATCGTGAATTTGCTCTCAAACAGGTGAATGAACTTTTCCATTTTGGAATATAAGGTGGCAGTATAAGGTGGCAGTCTGTGATTTATGGTTTGACTTTTGTTGCCATGCTTTAACACAAGTTCCAGAGAATTGAGAAATAGCATCTGTATTCTGTAACCACCTTTGACGGTATTTCCCAGAAATATAGAGCTGACTGAGCATGTGAAATAGCTTCTGGGTGATGTGAGATTATTCCTAGAGGGAAAACAAATAACCAAAGAGATATTTTATAAGGAAATCGGTGCAACCTTTTTTATAAAATAAATTATTCAAACAAATCTCATCTTTGGCAAATAATGCTCACGGATATTAAATATGCTTATTTTTATTCTTTGACAATTTGTTGGCATCCATCTCAATGACTAAGGTCCTCTTCACGTCAATGAAACAGTCAATCAAAAAGAGAATGATGCAATATTTCATCTTTGTTGAAAGCACTGATGGTGATTCACGGCTGTTTTGAAATTTCTGAATGTTCTTCATTTACTTACTTTGTGAGTGATGGTACCCACAAGTTAAACCACATGAATGGCTTATTGGTGTATGTATGGTAACTTATTGCAAACGTGTACTGAGTGAAAGGGTGTTAGTGAGTGTAAGTAAAAAGGGAGTGAATGAGAGAGTCATCAGTCGCCACAAACTGGTACAAAATAAACAGGAAACCACACAGCGTCATTATAGTCGTAATAACGAGTAGTATGACGGTGACAGGAATCTTGCCTATTTTGTAAGCATCAGACGAGTTGATGGTAAAGAAATTACTTTGCTGTCTTTCAGTGGAATCCAGTCAACAGAGTAGACTAATGGTGTTGGAGCTGATACAGTTATATAATATGTTTGGGCTTAAAGCCATACAATGGTGTCACGTGCCAAAAATAGCAGATCTACAAGCTAACAATGCATCGCATCAGCAGTACATTGAGAGCTTTGATAAGGCTATTTTTGCCACATGACACCATCGTACAGCATAGGTTTGGCATTAGTGTACTGTGTATATAGATATAACCAGAAGTATTACTGAAATGTGAAATGTCCCATCTTTTATCTTTAACCTGGCTGGCTGTGACTTGATGGACTGAAAAAGGATGCTTCCTGTTGATTAAAGCAAGGAAGTCTCCACACAGCTGCTTATCCTCTCTGTTGCCTATCCTGTGGAAGATTTTACTGCTAAAGAAATGAACACGTTCAAAATGTAAGAACACACCTGGGAATGTTCTTAGAATTAAAACAATGCCACGTCTCTGAGAACGCCAAATGGACTGCTCTGCTGCGTGGACATTTAAGAGAAAGTATACTTGCCTGAAGCTGTTATTATCCCACACCATCATGTTTAGTGTCTGGTTTACTATAAGCATCATATTATTAACTCAGGTTTTGGAAATGAGCTCTTCTTGGGAGTAGGTTATAGTCCTTGACAGTGTAATTGTGTTGCTATGGAACAGCTTGGGTTGAACTTTATTTCCTGTGAGCTGCTGATATTAACAAACACCCTAACAAGAAATAAACATAGACCCATTTAAAAGGTTTATGTTTTCAAACATGAAAATGTATTTTGCCGTAGCTAATTATCTGCTTTACTCTTTGACGTCCACGTTTTGTTTTAAAATGAAAATGTCTATACCAAGATACTAGTTGTGTCCTGCAGCAGATATCAGGTTTAACCCACCCGTCTGTATTTGATTTATCTCTAATGTATCCCTTTTCTAGACACTTTCCTGGGGTAATGTCTGAATGAGAAGATGGCTTTATTTAAAGTGCCATTATGGTGACATCTTGACTGATTGAATCACTGTTTTGCCCTTGCCGCTGCTCTGTCTATTTGATTGATAGGCTTACCACAGAATGAGCAGTGAAAATGAACCGTAGATGTTATTTTGGTACATCAATCTTCCATGCAAAGACCAAGTGTCACTTATAGACATTCTTTATAATAACAGGATAATTCAACTTTAATGCTGTGCACACCTTCAGTATTTTCCAGTTCTGTAATTTTATGAGCTACCTTTGAGTGAGACGAAGATTTTACATTTGCTTTGTTAATCACTTTGTAATTTGTGATCTTTATTAATATCCCGATAACATCTACAGGCTCACATTGTGTTGTGTGTTGGGATCTTGAAGATTTTCCCTCTTCATTGTATGACCAAGTATATTAACTGGTTACAACGATCAAGACAAGTGTGGATCCTGAATGGAATAAACTCAAGGCAAAAGACTGTACACTCAAGTGACTCACAATGTGGTGTTGTGCCAACCACATATTTCTGGGAAGTTACAGGCAGAACCTTCCAGATGAATTATTCACTAAAGACGTACAATATCTTGATAAATTTTCACATATTTGACTATAACAAGATTCGGATTCACAGAGAGAGAATTGTGCATCTTATATTAACATTGAGTTTAAAAAAAAATATATAGGTAAGGGATGAAAATGGTGCAAGGTCAGTGAGTTTCAAAGAAGAGCCACAAGTTCCACTGTGGTAAGAGGGGAGGAGCAGCTCTCTTTGCCTGGCATATAACCACAAGAGGGAAATTACCGAAATATCCTATCTCAGCACTGTGTGATATTTGGAATGCAACCTCGCACCTTCACAATTTGTTATTTGTGACCAGTGACCACATTAATGGTAATGGTAGGTCCTATTGGTAATACCTGTCTTTATTATTATTATTATTATTATTACTGGGTTTATTAATAACAGTCCTATTTTATCAGACTATGTTTAAAGGGTCATTCCCACCCCTACAAGGGGTTCCTTGGAAGGTTTGTTACAAGGGGGTCCCAGAGAAATTATTTCACTGGATATTGCAGGTTCTGCTCTAGTAACTAACCCAATGAGATATTGTATTTCACACACTCTTCACTGTTATAAAAATTGGTTTGTGACCCACTGTTTGGGAACCAGTGAGTGATATAATGCAGTGGTTCTCAAAGTGGATTCCAGGGACTCTGTGGGTTCCTTTTGAAGGGTCTAAATTGACCCATGGCCATGGCATACAACAACAAGTCTGTAACTATTCTAACAGCATACAAATGAACCAAATGTGATTCCATTTACTGTCAGAGTTAAGGGGACCTTGAAATGTAAAAGTTTGAGAAATACTGATATGTGTATGTGTTCAGTTCTCACACCATATTTCACACCACACAAGTCACAGTGCTGGTTCACCGGGATGCGCGTCCCCGTGATGGAGACGGAGGAGCATGTGACTCCGCTGTATTGCGTGCAGGGGGGCGGAGCGGAGCGCGTGACCCATCCATCCATCGTATCGTACTACGGCAGGCTGCGCGCAACCTCTCTGCTCTGTCCTGCGTGGCACACACAGTGAATTTCCCTTCCAAACAACTGATTCTGCAGCGGACGGAAGCTTTAATTCTTTAAAACACAACACAGACACAAACATACACACGGCGACAAACTCATATTGTGACTCTACTGACGGATTAATAGCGGGTTTTAATTGAAAACGTGGAATTGTGTCGGCAACCGAAGAGAAGAAGCTTGGTAGTAGAACGACTAGATACTGAGTGGTTCATGGACACAGACATTGTCCCCGAAAAGAAAAGGTAACGTTAAATATTTACTTCTGTTTGGTGGACTTATAATTGCATTAAGATGTTTTTTTCCAATGCTCATTGGCTTCCCTTCCTCCGAGTGTCGCTCGGCGGAAAAATAAACATACAAAACAATAAAAAACGGAATTTTAACTTTTTTTTTCCTTCATTGAATATGTGCATTTTTTTGCTCTTTCTTTGGTGCCAAATGCGTCACTTCTACTGAGCGAAAAGCTCGTGCGAGCCCGTTGTTGACTACTAAAACAACTTTTGAACGCTCCGTTGGATGGTTAATAAATACACTGACGTTATACATTGTGTCTTTGTGTGGCGTGGGTTTTAATTGGAGGTTGTGTATGTGTGTTTAACGATGCAGTTGCTAGCTAGCTGCATCTGCTGTTGGTCGCAGCCTACTCTATGGTCGCAGCTAGCAACATTAGCGTGCTAGCAGGCTGGTCATCTGATTGGAGTGTAACGTTACGTTATCTCCTGGATCGGTTGCTTTTGTTCAGTGGTTCTCAAACCATTTTGTGTCACGGACCCCCACATTGACACATAATAGCCCCGCAGACCCCTATTTGAAAAGATATGACCAGGGACCCACACAAAAGAAGATATTTTTAGGCTCTAGCGGTGATTCCGAACCATTTTAATTTCAAGGACCCCCCAATTTGCCATGCATTTAGGCTACTGGCTTCTGGAAACCAATTTATATTGTAAATCAAAGTTACTCTCTGAGTTACAGACACCTAAGGGTCCATTTGGTACAACCAAACTATCATTTAGCTGGGGACCCCCTGAAACTCCCCCAAGGACCCCTTGTGGCTTACTGGCAGTGTGCACCAATTTGAGAACCAATGCCCGCCATTCCGAAACACCGCTATTCCGAACGTTGACTTCTAACCCTAACCCTTATTCTAACCCTAACCCTACCCCTAACCCTACCCCTAACCCTAACCCTGCTTCGGAATAGCGGTGTTTCGGAATGGCGGACTGTTGCCCCATAGTCCATGGTCAACCATGTAGAGAGTGTGTGTGTGTGTGTGTGTGTGTGTGTGTGTGTGTGTGTGTGTGTGTGTGTGTGTGTGTGTGTGTGTGTGTGTGTGTGTGTGTGTGTGTGTGGTCTAGTGCTGACAGTGAAGTGAAAGTTGTTTCTGTCTCGATTCATGTTCCTTTGAGGGCCTTTGAGGGCGTGGGTACAAGTGGTGTCTATAACATTTTAGTATTACTCTACGTCAAGTTAATTGTGAAATAGGAAGTACCGGCGTGGTGGTGCTAATGGCTGGAACCAAGCATGTGAGTTTATAGAGATATTCCCTCCTGATTGGCTACCATTGCCTTCTAAAGATTGTGTATGCTACCTGACGGTCACTTATCTCCCGATTAGGGAGTCTTATTGGTAGTGAAAAGAAAAACATGAAACTGTCTTCCTTTTCCCCAAAATCTGTTTTTCATTTTCAGTCTTGATTAGGCTACAAACATAATTTGGTTTGTTTAAGCCTATATCTATTATGATGACTCCAGATTTAGTCGAAGTGTTGTTAGTCCAATCAATGATTGGTCTGAAATCTACATTTGAGCCATGTCGCCGTTACCATGTGGATCCTGAGTGTGTTACTCCAGGTGATAAGTGAAGGTACTAAATGTGGCCTACTGGCAGTGTGCAGAAGAAATGTGGCGCTTTTGAGACCCTTCAGTTTGCAAGATTAGCTTCAGACACTCAGACAGACACACACAACATTACACACCCTATTATGGCCATACTCTGCGATTGTTAAAAAAAGGGTGTTGTGTCAAAATATTGATTTTTGGCATAAACTATATTTAACATTTTCCATTACTTGTTTGTTGCCCAGTTTGAAAATAAACTTTAATTCTGCAGCTTGTAAATGTATGGTGACATGCTAACATAGGAGATGGGTCCTATGACGCCAGGGCTAAACTGTAGCTTGCGCAACGGACGGCGTCAAAAAATGAACCGGTGCAAATTTTGAAGTTGGACACCGTCACCGAACGCAGCGCAAAGTCAGCAATGGAGCACCCTTCATTGATTAAAAAGGGAACATTCCCTGTGTCGACACCGGCATGACGCCCGATGGCTGCAGTGGAGCCCTGGCGTGAGGCAATGGACCAAACTAGAGTCAAGTCAACCACATTTGTGTATGAACTATGAATCAGATTTTGGCTTTATTTATTTTACTTGTCATCCTCTGCCAACAATGGGCAGCCTTTTACATAATTTATAGTATAATGCTGACTGATGGATGTATTCTCATCAAGAAGCATATTAGGTTATTATGTTAGCAGTTGGCATGAATATATGGTACTTTTCAAACATCCTTGCTGCATACTAATGTTAAGGTTTTCTTAAAAAATACTTTTATATTTTCTCACAGTGAATATATTTGGAGTGCGGAAATAATGCAACATTCTTGGACTGCAGTTTGACAGTTTCCTCTTTCCGGCGGTGTATACTGTTAGATTGTTTCTGGTGGTGTCCATCATAACATTGTATAGCAGCCCTAGGTCAGGTCTCGGATGCCAATTTACTATTTTAGACTTAAAGGACAACTTTTTGCAACAAGGGTTCATATTTTAGATAGTCATTAGAGTAAAGAAAAGATGAGTGTTAAAATGTTTTAATTTACTTCTTTCTATCATTTTAGCGATTTTAACGATTTTGATTTGCATGCATGCCCCCAAGTTGGAGGCATGCATGCAATTGTGGCTAATGTATTTTTAGACACAATAAGCCCATTCCCAAGATGCACAGCAATCTTTCTTGGGCAGATGTGACTTATGGGGGCTGTACGCATGCCCCCAACCACTGAAATCAAAATATTAAAATGGCTAAAACAATAGAAAGCAGTAAATGAAAACATTTTAAACACTAATCTTTTCTTTTCTCTAATTCCAATCTAAAATATGAACCCTTTTTGTAAAAAAACAAAGTTGTCCTTTAATACTTAAAGGATAAATCAAATTTATTAACTTACTTATGACGTAAAACATTTAAAGGCATTTTTGTCAGTGATGCAATTCAGCTTAAGTGAAACAAGCTGATGCGCACTTGTCCCATGTGTGTTTTAAGTAGATCTGGTTCTGTTTAAATAGCATTTGTGAGACCTGTGAACTTCCCTGATCTTGTTATTTCTGTGTCATCTCTTAATCACTAGGGCTTTACGTCAGAGGGAGTGGCTTGTTGTGTGTAGCAATTTAGTACAATGTACACTGTACAGACTTAGACGAGTCCAATTGTCACTGTCTTTGATGATGAGAGAGACTACATATTAGAAACTTTGGGAATTAAATTGTGATGCTCACTGTCAAGGGATCCATTTATGAGCTTGCACCTTTTCTACCATCATGATTAAATGTCTTATGGACCATGCCAAAACATGAAGAGAACAAGTAGTGTATGGCTGCAGAGAGGCACCGTTGTCAGAGTTAAATAAGACATGCCCTCGGTAGGTGGTTATGGCAGTCAATTTCAACTACTTTTTTTAGTCTGGGTTCTTCCATTGGTGTCAAAATCCCAGAAAGGTAATGGAAAAGGGAATTTGATCTCTCTGGGCCTTGTAAACAGCTGTGACAACCAGGCATGGAATTTCGTCATTTTAGGGGCAAGGCCACTTGGCCTTTGGTGTTGTCCATTTGTTGAGGACACAAAGGCCAAATGCCAGGGCAGGAAGGCAATACAATAAAACAAGATTTTAGTCCATTGAAAGAATTTGTTTAATTTAAGGGTTAGGGATGATAACCTAATCTGCAGTGAATTAGATAAATGATGATAAATGATGATATTTACAATCTGATCCATGCTCAACCGGCGCTAGTCAGGTCCGCGGACTACTGGTTGAGAAACACTGCTGGACCGGGCTGATGCGCGCGTCATAGCAGTGCGCGCTGACTTGCCTGACTGTATCAACTCTATGGACTGGATGCGTTTTGTTTACCTCCTGCCTCTGCATGCATGCTTGACACGAAAGCTCGCTTGTTAATGGCAGCGTCGCCGTTGTGTGCGATGATCACAAAATACACTACTCGTCGTTAATGCGACACACCCGTGGACGCGGTCGGTCGGCGAGGGAGAGCGAGCGCTCCCACTACGTTCCATGGACTTTGTCACTCCGCTTCTAGTCTCTAGAGAACAGACTCCATGCTAACGCAAGGAAAAGCAATTATTTATTATAATTATTATTAGGGCTTCGATGCAAGTTCTGATGGGTGCAGCTGCATAAGTTGGGTTGCTTAAAGTAATGCGCCGTTGTGCTCTCCTCTCAGCTGCTGCTTAGCGGGGGAAAAAAGTGAAAAAAGTCGATCGACGCGTCGATTTTCGGCCAAATTCGGCCGATTCGCAAATAATGCGTTGATTAACATCCCTAGTGTCTACTGTCTATTGACAAGGAAGAGACGGAGGAGAAAGTGGTACAGTCAGCTGGGGCATTAAGGCCACTGACTCAGGTCATGCCATTGGTTTGAGGGGCACAAGGCCAAACTGAGGGGCAATGGCTGTTATGGCCTTCATAGCCTCCATGAAATTCCTGCCCTGGTGACAACAGTCATCTCAAATATTGTTAAAGTTGTTAAACGCGTTGTGAGCTCAAACTCATGAAGTTATCCTTTGTCACTGGCGATGGATTTCTGTCAGTTGGACTCCAAAGAGCCCTAATAGGAGATCCGTAGATCTGCAAAATAAGGATAAAAGGTGGGGGTGAGGGGGTGCAGAAATTGCGATGGTCTGGACATCTGGACGAGTAGCCTTGCTTCAGTTAATTCCAGTCGTTACAATTCAGCCATGATCGTGCGAGTGACTGCACTCGCATGCAAAAATGCATTCCATCAAACTTTCAGATGCTGTTTTCCTGTGAGCGGCAAACCTTTGGATGCCACTCACAACGGTCGCTTCCACAAGCTTGTATGTCAGCTATTCTCTGCACACAAACACCATCACATGATGAAGTATTATGTTACACTAGGGAGTGCCGCACAAGCCAACAATACACAGACTATGTTGAATGAACAAAAACAACACTTTCCAAAACAACAGGTTTGGGGATCTGTTGGGAATTGATGATTACAAACCGGCACCTGCATGTGCAGTCTCAATGTGTGTAAACAAATAATTGGTCTATGAACACAACACAAATTTCCTACTCTGATGCGAGCTACTATAAGGTGATCAGTATTGCCAAGTATGTTCCGATTTGCTACATTTAAATGTATGTTAGTGAAAAACACACAGAAGAAAATAGGCTTGCAAATCGTTTGTTTTCAATCATGTCATTTATTTTCTAATAAGCCTAGACTATCATTCATGCCTGCACTAATGTGCACTAGTTGTAAAGTACACCATCACCGCAAGCCTTTTTATGGCTGTACTCTTCTCGTGTCATTCTAGACTTAATTGTGTAAAGACTAAATTGGAGAGCAGCTCGTATTTCTGGTGTGGAAACTGTGAGGATTGCTGATCGGTATAACAGTCAACCCCAAAAGACACTAGTTCGAAATTGGAAAGAGTTAACTACAGTTAATGGATGTCATTATCTTTTGATCTGGAGTAGTAGAGTCCTCTATGTAGGCAATGTAAGTCCCTAAATGTAAATGTACTAGAATTTCGTCTGGCTTTGCCGGTCTCATCCCAGTGTTTGCGTGCTCACACGCACGTGCACAGCTGCTCCAAGGTATCGTGCGCACATACACACAGACGTGCGCATTTCCAAACTGAGATGTAGCGGAAAACTTCATACATTCACTGCGCGGATGCTACAAACACTGAGGTAATAGTGAGCTGTTGCTTCAAGGCATCGCACGCACATACACACACACATTTCCAAACAGAGAAATGTAATACAGACACAGTGCGGACACTACATACACTATGGCACCTTCCCGCGACCCCACTTTGGGTCGCGAGATCCGCAAGGACGATGCAGGCAGCAAAGTTGCAAACAAACACACAGACATAGACTCCATGTCACCATGACAGCGGCGACAGCTCCTAGCCAATGATTATATTATATACATATCATGTGATCTGTTATTTGCTGGTCAAAATATGGAGGCATTTATCATAAATGAAGGGTTGTCTTAACGATATCCTGGTTTTGTGAAAAGGGTAAAAAGTGGGGAAGTAATTTAGTATGTCTAGACTATTTGGTGCAAAAGGCATAATGACCTGTCGTGTGTGTAGTCTACAAAGTGTGTATACGTATTACGTACAAGAACACGATGCGATGCGAGAGTGCAGTCTAGCCAACACCAACTCCTGATTCACTGCCCTCAACACTGCTATCGTCAGGTATAGACCTCCTTTGGCTCTGGGGCATCGTGAGGTGGGAGCCAGTCCTCTATGGGCAGGAGGGCAAGCTTCCGCGTGCATCACAGAAACGGAAGTTGGTAGGCCAATCAGAGGCAGGTGGGGGCAGACCTTTGGTGTGTCAACCTGGCAGTCGGTATTGCTGGTTTGGTTGGTTCGGTATTCAATAAATTGGCCACACTGGTACAACCAATAAAGTTTATTCAAACGTTTTGTGCGCATGTGCAACCAAAATGTCGCATGCTTGAGCCCTGTCCATGTAACTCCCTTGAGCTGTACTTTCAGTACTTCCGGTTAGACATTCTCTGTAGTAGTCTCGTGCAGCATGAGGGATAGTATAAAGAAAAAACTAAACAAACTCCAAAAAGTTCAGACTCAGAGGCCTTTGACATTGGTGCATACAGTAGCTTTGTGAGTGAATAACAGAATCCCTTTAGCCTCATGCAACATTTAGCTCCATGCAAGGCAAGCCTATGCAAGAAATGACTGCCTACATCAGGCTTGTTCTTGCTTTTAATTAAGGTAGTTTAACTTGTGTGTTACGATGAATTAGGGCTGTTTCAGTGGGCAGGAGAATGTAATCTGGGTCTTATTTACTAGCCCATACTAATTTTGTTTAAGAATGTGTCATAAATAAACACTTTTGTTACATGTCACGTATACTGCAAACACTCTATAAACAAAACTTTTTTATTAAAAAAATGTTTTGGTCTGTTAATGCTATGTATTATTTGATTTCAACAGCAGTGTGCCCTTGACTTCAGCAGCACTCTGTCCTCTGCGGTTGGGCAGTGTGTTTCCCTGAAGTGGGTTATGTAACAGTAACAGACATGGCAATGTTGAGTGGTCATCGGATTGAAAGAGCAACTGAGACTGAATGCTTCCCTGTCAAATCTGGCTAGCTTCTGATAACAAAACAATTTAGTCGAAGAACAGGTTTGTTTTATGACCGTAACTTGGACATTTTCATTTGAAGATCCAACATCCCACCTTATTTGTTTGTGTCCGACTCTGAACTAACATTGGTTACATAATGGCGCTAATCATCATAATAGCCAGTAGCCATAGCTGAATGGGTAGAGAGGCCTCCAGGGAAACAGAAGGTCCCAGGTTCAGTTTACCACCAGTGCTCAATATTACCACCTGGGTCAGCTGGCTGAAGCTGAAACTGAATTCCCCTGCAGATTTAATAGGGTCTATATTATGATTATTGATATCTAAACCAGGGGTCTTCAACGTTTTCAGGCCAAGGACCCCTTAACTGAGAGGGAGATAAAGCAGGGACCCCAGTACATACTGTATAAAATTGGGTTGCAGATTTTCTTCGATTTCATGAAAGCACTGTCAATAGTTTATGTTGGATTTGTGTTAATGTGCTTTTTCAGACATTTAACCAAATCGCCGATACTCAGTAAATTTGACCCTTTTATATAGATAACTATTTTTGTGCTGCGAGGCGTTGAGAGCTTGTAGATCGTCTATTTTTGGCTAAAGTTCTCCTCAGAATAGGGATGCAAGGGTTCAAGACAAGTTGTTCATTGAAAATAGTGATCCTATCACACAAAGATTTGGTGGCCCCCCTGAAGTAACTCTGAAGACCCCCTAGGGGTCCCGGAACCCCTGTTGAAGACCCCTGATCTAAACAAAGCAAGGCAACAAAGTCGGTGCTGCTAGGCATGCATGGCTATGTGTGTAGACATGTTATGTAATGGTGACCTGCTTTTAAGGCTTCTGTTTATTTTTTTCTCATGTTTTATGCGACAGTCAAAGGTTTGTTCCCTGTTTTCTCCCAGTTCCATACAATTATGCAATTTAGGAAAGGACTATGAAGTCCAGGTAATAAAAATAATAATAGTATTTATTACTAGTATCACTGAAAACAACTTTATTCATATTCAGTACTTGTCTTGTATCAGATCAAAGTACAAAAGAAGACTAAATGACACAAACTGAACTTTTAGTTTTCCATGGCGTTAAGTTATAATTTTGTTTATTTTTAAGGTTTGTCATGTTACTAATACACTGTTGCTGAGTATGGCTGAGTTTAAAAAAGCAAACATGCAAATGCAATGCTGTTTCATGTCATAGTCACCCTTAGTGTTTTGGATTCCTGTACTTGTGCCAGGGGTAGATGCCTGGACTTGATCCATCACTAGTGACTGCAGGCCTATAGCCTGGGATCACTTCCAATCCGTTCGGTAGCGGAAACAGCCTACATCATTTTGTAGTCATCAGACGGACTACACTTTGGCCGAAACTACCAAACCGGAATCAGTTTTAACCCCAAACCCAGGAGATAATTTTAGGGCCTGCCCAATAAAACCCTTCATGAGGTGTAGTTTTGGTCCAACTCGTAGCGACTGGCAATACTACACGTCTCTCTCTCGCATTTAAATAGGGATTGGGTAAACAAACAGGGGGGACCTAAACAAAGCGACGCCGCTTCTTCTGCCTGTTGCCGGTTTAGGCCACGCCTTGACCGGATCACATGGCCCATTTAACACGAATACCAGACTTTCCTCCGAGGTGGAAAGACTGGTGACGCGAGGTTACCAGTAGCATAGCCCAGGGTTTAGAAAGTATGCCCCCCTGGTGAAGCGCCAGAGCATTGCAGCTGCTTGCTGAGAGACCTGAGATAGTCAGTTGGATGGACAACATGACGTTTCTAGCAGATCCAGGAAATGTCTGACACAGTTATTTATTATCTATATTAATTTGGCTAAATTATGCATGTAGAGAAATGAAGAGCACGTCTTACTTTTGGTTGCTATTCATACTGTGCACACAGGTGCTCATTCATCTGTACTGGAGGACTTGTGTAAACCAAAACTTGGCAGTCGTACAACTCGTACGCAGTGTAGAAATTGTCAGTTGTTCATGAGGAAGCGATGTTGGTAAACCTGACTTTTACTCTCCCTCTCTTTCTCTCAAAGTTGCAAATCGGCTATTGCAGATGGGCCTCTCAAGCATACACTGGGTCAGACCCATTTGAAGGGTCACGGACAAATCTTTATGGGTCCACAGTAAAATATCCCTTTATTTTTTGTTTCCAACATTTTGTTTTTATTGACCATTATTTCAAAACATTATCAAAATGTTTTCATTAAATAAAAAATTATTCAATTGTTTTTCAAAAGAAAATGGCCAATCTACAAGCTCACAGCATGGCGCGAAGCTTGTAGATTTGCTATTTTCACTAGCTTGGGTCCTGGGCAGACATCAAATGTCTCTTTTGGGTCTTGAGCTAAAAGGTGTGGGAAACACTGTTGTAGACTGTAGAGTAAGGATGAGTGGCATAATTAATCTGGATGAGTTTTGGCACTGTGGTACCAAATCCTGCTGGAAAAGGAAATCAGAATCTCGATAAAGCTTAATCCAACATAACGGAAGCTCAAAGTGCTCTAAAATATCCTGTTACTGTTAGATGGGCCGATGTCTGTGTTGTGACTTGACTTGATTAAATAGAGTGCATCAATACCAGCAGATGACTTGGCGTCCATGATGCCTTCAAGCAACTTGGATTCTGCATTTCATTTGGAAATCAAGGTCCCAGAGTGTCTGGAGGAAGAGTGAGAAGCACAGAGTCAGAGTTGCTTGAAGTCCAGTGTGAAGTTTCCACAGTCGGTGACGATTTTCTGGGGTGCCATGTCATCTGCGGGTGTTCTTCCACTGTGTTTTATCAAGTCGAGACGGAGTCAACACAGCCATCTACCACAGGAGATTTCTGTATTATAAATGCTTTTTTGAGTGGTCTAATATTTTTAGATTTAGACATTACAATTATTTTACATTGCTTGTTAGGTTTAAAATGTCGGGCACTGACATTTATATTGGTTGTGATTCATGCTGTTCATTTTGTACTTTTCCAGAGCTGAAATGTCTCCATTATTTGTTGCATTTCGCTGTCTAAAATATTTCCCCGAGGATCAGCCTATTGTGTGGTACCAGTCCATTAGCCACACCTTTTATAAGCAGCGATGTTGCTAGGTTTTCAATGTAATGGGTCCCGGGACCCACAGGTGGTCATTCAAATCAAATGGGTCACAGAATAGGAATTGTATGGGTCCCCAATAAAATGTTTTTGAGCCTTGTGAGCTTGTAGATTGCCTATTTTCAAAATGTTTGCCTCTTTCTTATATTATTTTACCATTTGGCTAAAGTTTGAACAGTTTTTATAGTATAGTGTGTTGATTGCTTTTGATGCAGTTATGGTCTTTTTATTTTCTTTCGTGAGGTATTAAAAAGGTCTTAAGTCCTTGAATTGGGACTTCACTGTCATCTGGCGACCCCTCCAAAATCATTTGGGGCAGACACTCTCTGGAGAGGAGATTAATCCTGCAAACGGATTCACGTTGATGTTGTGAGCGAATGTCCACCTGTGGGACTCTCGCATTATAAGTGTTGAATTTGTTCGTAACTTCATAGCAGGATAAAGTTGTATGCGTCCCGTGGATGCGATGATGCTTTGCTTAATGCTCCTTTATTAAAAAATAAGGATGCAGGGCTAGCGGCATAACTGTATAAGGAATGAACACTGATGGATGCTATCTTCCCTTCTAAATAGCGTAGTCCTGGGATGGGGATAACATATGTAGCGCTACAAATAATTATCATCCTACTTCTTCACATGCTGTTCATTTACTGTGTGGCTAAGTTTACTTATAGATGCTTCCTTTTCAAGTGCTTAAGCATACATGAGATAGATACAAATATCTCAAAGATACAGATTATAAACTTGCTTTTTTAAGTGAGTTTCTGTTCAAATTTGAGTATGCCTAACCCTAGCATTGAAGCTGTATTTATAGTCTAACAATCTACAGTGGAAATCAATCAAGATCACAAATTGGATCAATAACGAGAAACAGAACTGTCATAGGCAAATCCTGATAACCAGGGCTAAGCATACACATTGCGTGAGTGAATTTGAGACTGAATGCTTCCCATTGTGACATATTTGTCACTAATGTCACAATGTTAATCAATAGCTATCAAGGATACCTGCCAGCCATTGACCAGATCACTTACAGTATATCTACCGTAGAAGCACAATCGACCAAACAGGATGTGTGACCTCTGAGTCACTGTAATCGATCCATATGTCACATTATGGTGAGAAGAACTAAAGTCAATAGCACAATTTCATGGCTATAATTAAGCCTATTTTAATTATTGTTAAACAGTTGGCTGGTGTAACAGAAGATGTGACATCAGTAACCTCCATTATTGAACTGTAGCTTGATTTTAAAAAAAAAGTGGTCTTCTGAAAGAGAAGTAGGTGTGTGTCTGCAATCTGTCCATGTTGGGTGTTTTTTTTCCAGTTGAGTGGAGTCTGGGGATCCAAGATCATAAATGTCAGGATGATTGGTGTCGTACAGTAGCCCAGCTGTGTGCACCAGAAGGCAGACTAGAGAATCCATGTGAACCGAGCCCCCTCACTCAGCCAATCACTTAAGGGGTTCACTTTGCTTCCTTTGCTCAGCAGCAGCCAATAAGACGGCTGGCGAGGGAGCAGGATGGCGTCTAGAGTAGCTTGCGCTCGCTCAGTTGCTTGTAGACAGTCGCTCAGCTACCGCAGCCCTCTGCAGCCAACAGGCGGGCCAGTGTGTGGGAAAAACGTCTGAATCAGCAGGCTGTCTAAGACAGGCGGAGAGACAGAGATGATGGTATCCGTGGTGGTGTGTATGCTCGGGTCAGACTCAGAACAGGACCATGGCCAGGCTGTAGCTGACCTGTCACCTGTCTTCCGCAGGGTGAGCTCGGAGAAGAGAAAGGAGAAGTCACGCGATGCTGCGCGATGTCGACGGGGGAAGGAGTCGGAGGTGTTCTACGAGCTGGCCCAGGAGCTGCCCCTGCCCCACAGCGTCACCTCTAACATGGACAAGGCCTCCATCATGAGGCTCACCATCAGCTACTTGCGTTTGAGGACGCTGCTCAGCGCTGGTGAGTGCAGTTAATCAACTTACTTACCCGTATGGGACGGGTCCATTATTGTATGTTTTGTGTATTTGTTTGGGGTCGAGGATAGCACATGAACTAGGTGGCTCCAGTAGTTAGTAGAAATAACCTGGCACTATATGCAACTATATTCCTGTTCTTCTGTTAACTTTAAGGGAAACTAACTATACTCACATTGACAGTTTGTGCTGAGTCAAAGGCGTATAGTGTACAACAGGATGAAAAACAACCTAAAAATAAGCAGTGTTTTAAAACCTTAAAACATTTTAAAATAGCAATTAAACAATGACAGACCACAAGATACTGTAAGAGCATGGGGGAGGGTGCAGGAATACATGGAATGAGTCTAGGGTGATTCTAATGCTTGGGAGAAGAGGTGTGTTGGCAAACTTAAACAGTGGATAGAACAGTGGGCAGAAGACCTTTCAGAGTTTTACCAAACACGGAAAAAGCTTGGATTACACCAATTCTGTCTCAACCCTGTGTGTGTGTGTGTGTGTGTGTGTGTGTGTGTGTGTGTGTGTGTGTGTGTGTGTGTGTGTGTGTGTGTGTGTGTGTGTGTGTGTGTGTGTGTGTGTGTGTGTGTGTGTGTGTGTGTGTGTGTGTGTGTGTGTGTGTGTGTGTGTGTGTGTGTGTGTGTGCGTGCTCACTAAATTCTTAACTCATTGGTTGCCCACGAGGTGGCAACGCATCAATCTCTTTGATGTCTACGTGTGCCCAACGACGCGTTTGCCGCGTTGTACAGTAAACTATACTGTACTGTAGCTACTGTACTTGGCTACCGCGGTGATGAAACAAACTCCATTTCCCAAAATGCACCGCGGGATCACATGACCGGGAAGTGCTGTCTTCTCGATCACTGCCCTGTTTAGCTGCTGCACAAAGATGCAGTTTTCTCCTAATCTAGCTTTTAAATCACTTGTTCAAAACGGCGGCCTCTTCTACTGGCCGTCACACAAACGCTGTGGCTTAGGATTGATAAAAAACGGTCCTGACTGAAAGAAAAGATTTTCGCGAAATAAACAGGACATGTTTGGATTACATTTACTCGGATTACTTTTTTCGCCAGTACCTCGAAGGTAGGTAAAATGGCGGGTTGCCATGGGCACCAGCAAATTAAATGTTGAATAATTCTGGGCATTCAATGTGTTAAGAGCTGGATGATTTATGGAATCCTGATAATTAAAATGTTCATGCCGACCGTCCACATGTTCTCCTTTCCCTTTCTTTGTTTGTCACTTGCCAAATCCCATTTCCTTCTTGCTCTCTGTTCCAGATGAGCCACAGGCAGTGGAGGAGACAGAGCTGGACAGCCAGTTGAACAGCTCCTACCTGAAGGCTCTGGAGGGATTCCTCCTGGTGCTGTCTGAGGACGGAGACATGATCTATCTCTCCGAGAATGTCAACAAGTGCCTGGGGCTGGCGCAGGTTGGTTTGGTTTCCTTTACTCTGAAATAAATTATGGTCATTATAATAAGTAGTAGTAATGTAATGTAATAAAACAAGAGAGAAAAAGTTTTGAATTTGTGAGTACTGAGTATGAGGCATATAAATGATTATAATAACGGATATAATGTGGATAATATTGACATTTTGATTTTAGACGGCACTTGGATAAAAAAACTCTGATAACTGAATCTTTATCTTATATTAAGATATAGTAAGACCAGTCTGTTCCATATAGCTTGTTGATGTATTTACACGCTCTGTTCTGTCTTTGTCCACTGCAGTTTGACATGACCGGACACAGTGTGTTTGACTACACACACCCCTGTGATCAGGAGGAGCTGAGAGAAATGCTGGTCCACAGAACAGGTGAGGAAAACATTAAGTCTGCCCCATCCTAAAATGCCTCTAATGGAGAGACAGGCATAGACAAGCACACAAGTCAATGCATCAATCAGCGAGGAGCGTCATTTGCTCTAAGCTGGCAAATTCACATTATGAAGCTGTCAGAACGAGTTGGCATTTCCCACTCCAGTCCTTTGGTCACGTATGATTAATGTCGTTTGGTCTATACTCGCATGCACTCAGCATTATTGGCACAGTGCAGTGAATCATTGGCATATTTCCTTCCTTGCTTTACACAACAGTATTAGGGATAGGTCTGAATGACTGCTTACCGTATTCAATGATTTGTTCCCGAGGGTCAATGTCAATTTAAAACATTTGGACCATTTATATAAGAATATAAGGTAAGAATTTAGTAAAAAGAGAGTCAATACATTTTTGTTATGAAACACTTATGCACACATAAATACAAACTAGACTGCATGTAATGATGTAGAGCAGGTATTTCTGTAACATGCAACCATGATGACAAGACAGATAATTACTTTTTCTCTCATGCTGTGCTGTCATTTCAGGCTCCAAAAAAGCCAAGGAACCAAACACAGAACGCAGCTTTTTCCTTCGAATGAAATGTACCCTTACTAGTAGGGGGCGAACAGTAAATGTAAAGTCGGCCACATGGAAGGTAAGCAAAAAGAGAACACACACATTTGTTTACCTTGTTGTAGAACCTTCTATAAATTCACAAAATCTCTGAGAGTTTGTCACCAGCGTATCTCGAGAACCCCCTGACTGATGCATTGAGTGGGAAGTCAGTCGGATCAGTGGATCTCCCAAAAATATTGATTAAACCCCAAATCCCCATAATATGGAGTACCCTGATGTCATCAATATAATGTCATAGGACTGACAATATACTGACCTGGACTCCATATTTGGGCATGCCTGACACAGAACTCCATATATGGGCATAAAAAAGACACAGACAGACAGGTACAAGGGATATGCAATAACTATGCATTCCTAACTTGCATTGTCCCTGAGTATGTCTAGTTACTAATTCATTTGTCTTGTCTTGTCTTGTCTTGTCTTGTCTTGTCTTGTCTTGTCTTGTCTTGTCTTGTCTTGTCGTGTCGTGTCCCATTAACATCCCTGAAATAAAGCTACATTATGTAACTTTCAATCTTTACAACTAACGAAATTGTCTTTGCCTCCCTGCTCTTATATTAAGACATTTAAGCCCCTTTTCGACTGCAGTTTTAGCACCACACCACACCACACCACACTACACTACACCGCACCACATAAAAAATATCTACATTTTCCATTACAAAAAAGTACCCCTATCGGTAAGAAACAAATTGACCCTTTTAACTAATATAAATTTGTATTACAACTATCCTAATTATAATGCACTTTAATGGATTATAACTGTGATTATAATACATTATAAAGTATTAATGTATTATGATAATTAAAATACACTATAATAGATTATAATAGTGGTTATAACACAATAGAATCTATTATCATGTATTACAACTATATCCTGGTGGTCTAAATGAAAAGTCAGTGAGTGATCAGTCATTATGAAGTGTTTGGCCCTGTTTGGCCTAGCTCAGACCTACTCTAGAGTGGATACTTTTTAGTACCCTGTTTAGTACCACTTTCACACCACTCTACCCAGGTCCTTGTAGTGAAAAACCTGGCACAAGTGGGCGGTGTGGTGTGGAGTTGGGCCAGTGGAAAATGGGCTTTAGATCCTGTGGTACTGCTTGAAAGTCAAAATTAAATTTTCTTAACCCCTTGTCCAAAAGCTGTATTTGCAGTAAGATTGACTTTAGTATACATTACTGTCACTAACGGTAGCCTGTCATGTTTGTTTAGCAATAACAAACAAACATCCTCTTTCTGCATCTCCCCAGGTACTCCACTGTTCAGGTCAAGTGCGAGTCTTTCAGACCCCCACTGAGAAGACAACCAGCGGACACAAGGAGTTGCCTGTTCCCTACCTGGTGCTGATTTGTGATCCCATTCCACACCCTTCTAACATTGAAGCCCCCCTGGATACCAAGACCTTCCTCAGCCGCCACACCCTGGACATGAAGTTCACCTACTGTGACGAGAGGTTGGTACTGCTCACGTTCTCCAAATTGTTCACACTTAATGAGGTTGTGTAAGGAACAAGCTTATCATAAGCTGCTGTGTGCAGCGCTTGTCACTTTTCCATGAATGGATGGAAGCGCAACCGTAGCCGGTGTAGTGCTACAGAGCCACTTAGTGTTAAGGATGAGTACAGCATGCGCTGAGCTTGCATTTATATACCTGCTGTCAGAAGAATTGAATAAATTGTTTTTATTTGTCATGCGTCTTATAGAATCACAGAGCTAATGGGGTATGACCCAGAGGACCTGTTGGATCGCTCTGTGTATGAATACTATCATGCCCTGGACTCAGACCATCTCAACAAGACCCACCACAACTGTAAGCACAAAACACCTCTAGCAGTGAATAAATCACCATTAGATAAAAAGCTTTCAACTGGCTTCCTTATTTTGTTGTTGTTTGTTATTATAGGATTTGTTTCTAGTTGAATATTTTTCAACAAGAAAGATATTTTTGCATTTTCCTCGTATAACGAGGTATCACCCCCAATATGACTTTTTTTCAATTGATTACTCATGCCATGGAGACTTGAGTTCAATAATATTTTTTTGTATTTGTCACATTCTTATGACAATAATTTGATTACAATAAATTTACCCCCATTGAGTCCGGATTGGGACCCAAATGCATTTGGGTCCCCATCCGGAATCAATGGGGGTAAATTTGCTATATTGTCTGTCTGTCTGTCTGTCTGTCTGTCTGTCTGTCTGTCTCTTAGGAATGCGACAAATACAAAATATATATTTCCCTCAAGTCTCCATGGCATGAGTAATCAAAGAAAAAGTCATTTTGGGGGTGAACTACTCCTTTAAGAGGTTAATCTAGTTACCATGAGGATGCTGTTTTTGTGAAACTTAAACAAATGGCTGCACTAATGGAAAACATTATCTCTCCTATTCTTTCTTTACATTTCCTTCAGTATTTACAAAAGGTCAGGTCAGCACAGGCCAGTACCGAATGTTGGCCAAGAGAGGAGGCTTTGTTTGGGTGGAGACCCAGGCCACAGTCATATACAACAACAAGAACTCCCAACCACAGTGTGTGGTTTGCGTCAACTATGTGCTCAGGTACTTTCAATGTTCAGGAAGCAGGGGGCATGTCTGTTCAGAAGAGACAAGAAGTACAGATATATCTGAAAACTATAATAATGGCGTGACTCTCTGTAATCATAGTGATGTTGGTGATGTCAGTCTTGTACTAACTCACAGAGCGACGCCAATAATAAAGGCACATGCTTTTATCATTTATCTCTGGCATATTGATGATGTGATATTGATGACGGTAATCTCCACAATTTGGGAACTGTTTCAGCCCGACCCAAGCCCCATTGATTTTGGAGATGAAAATTAAATATTACAACAGTTAGCGTACTGCTAGCATACATGATAAAGATGGCACAGATCAGTCCAGTGGTCTGTGAGATTGGCTCTGAATGGACAAAAAGACAGACCCTTTTATAGATGACTAGCCACTTACAGAGCCATACCATTCCTTCCATGATCTTTTTTTTCCCACAGAAGTACAATAATTCAAGCAAAAGATTGCCGTACTAATATATGGTATGCGTGTTTCCTCTGCTACAGTGGCATCCAAGAGGAGAAGCTGGTCTTGTCTCTGGAGCAGATCGAGGATGTTAAGCCAGTGAAAGAGGAGAAGGAGCAGGTGGTAGAGAGCTGCCAGACAGAGAAGTCTCCAGCTCCAGCTCTCCAGCTGGAAAAGGAGAAAGGCCACATGCTTGATGTGATCAAGCTGTTCAGCAACACAACGGAGACCCAACCAATGACGAGCCTGTATGACCAGCTGAAGGAGGAGCCTGAAGCTCTCACGCTCCTGGCCCCAGCTGCTGGAGACACCATCATTTCCCTGGATTTCAGCTGTCCTGGTAAGCACACCCACACCCACCCACACACACATCCTCCACGTATGTAATGTGTCTGCTGTTTTGTTTCTTGAGATTAATTGTACAGTGTGTGTTTTCGGCCGAATATCGGAGCGAATTTCGGAGCACGTAAATAAAATAATCGATCTCACGTTTGCACACTGCCCCCGTTTCGTATTTATTTCTTATTTCTCTTATTCTCATCTCTTACTTTTAGCTATAGCAATGTTCAGACAAATAGGCTAACATCGATTGAAATAAAAGTCACTACTCTGTGGATAGCTTTAAAGCACAGCTCAAGACCCATTTCTTTACTCTTGCTTTTAGCTGAATGTTTAAATCCCTGTGCTGCTAATTGACGTCCGCACTGTTCTGAAATTGTTCTTCAATCTTTTATGTTTTTTATTTTTTCTGCTTTATTGTAATCATTGTAATGTATTTTGTTTCCCTTCTGTTAAGCACTTGTGCTTCATCTTCTGCTCTTTAAAACGCTTTGAGCTGCATTTCATGTCATGAAAGGTGCTATAGAAATAGAGTTTTATTATTATTATTACTAGACCTATATCAGAATCATAACAGTATTCTGGCTGCTTGGCCTCTCCATCCTGCAGACTCTGAGATCCAGCTGCTCAAGGAGGTTCCTCTCTACAATGATGTGATGCTGCCTGCCACCAGTGACAAGCTGGCCTTGCCCTTCTCCCCCATGCCGCCCAGTGAGCCTCCCCAGATCACCAGCAGCAACACCTCAAGGAAAACAGAGGCTGAGCCCTACACACCAGTTCCTTCCAGCACAACCGGAAACCCAAACCTGGGCCAGAGCTCCACAGAAGTAAGACTTTATATAGAATGTTTCAGTCTGGTGTTTAATTTAATTTCAGTTTAGCTTTAGTTTTAGCTTGCATAATTACACCAAGTGTTGTCTCTGTTCACCCATTTATCTGTAATAACTGGTGGGGACAGAAAGACCGTGCATGTCACATACAGGCTGCTTGCACACTTCAGCGCCGTTGCTCAGATCAAAATGGGAAGATTATGTAAACACAAATAATTACAATTTCAACAGGTACACTGTACAGTTAACAGTGACATAGTATTTAAATTATCTATATAACATTGAAAATGTTTTTATACAGTTGAATACAAAACCCTCCCAACACACACCTGGTGGGGACAGAAAGATATGTGCATGTCACATATATAGGCTGCTTGCACACTTCAGCTCCTGTACACAAACAACATTCAATGAGTACAGGCTAACTGCAATCAATTCAATTTCTATAAGTCTGCCTAAATCATTCATCTGCTTAAAAGTGTGCACAGATTACAATAAATGCAAGATTTTGACACTTTATATCATGCAAAGGGAGGAGAGCTGTAAACGGCAGCCTACCGTTGCTCAGATCAAAACAGGAAGAAAGAGCAACATCATGTGACCGCAAACCATGAATTTTTCTTCCACCGGGGAGGGCGCTGTTGTTCAGTCAATGTAGTATAGAGAACACAGCATGGAATGCAAATATCTAGGCAGTACATTAGGTTTAAACAGTGTCAATTGACTATATATTGACGAATTTCATTCAAATAAAAAAACAAACATTAAATGACTCCTGTTACACTAGCAACTTTTCTTTCTTTCTTTCTTTTTACTTTTAGTTAACTAGCGTCTGCTAAATGCCTAAATTGTGATTGTAGATTTGACTGGTGCTGAGAATTGATTTGTTATTGTCTCCCTTGCAGCCTGACAGCCCGATGGACTTCTTTTTCTCCATGGACTCGGACTCGGATTTCAAACTAGACCTAGTAGAGAAGCTGTTTGCCATTGATACAGAACCCAAGACCCCTTTCTCGACACAGGTACAGTCCCAGGACTACTGTATTTTAATGACTGTGAAGATCTTTAGTGGGTTCAGAGTGTGTTTAGTTTTTTATTTATACACACATTTTAAAACGAGGCTGATGCACACCTCAAAGGTTGGTGACAGGTGCGTAGGACAAAATGCATATGTTTTCTTTCTTTCTTTTTTTCTTGAAAGTGACAGTCCTTTTCTTTGATTTTATTCTCAGAGATCCCCTTTTTGAATATCTTAATAGTGTCTTCCCTGAGGATAGCACATAGATGTATTAGAAATATGTATTTCCATTGTACTCCTCGATGTCCGTAAACAGGACTATAAAGAAATAGCATTACATAATCACTATTCTCAATAACTACAACATCATCTTGAATAGGCACTTTGGGATTGAAGCTCAACACAGCTTGTTTTTATTTTCCTCCCCCCAAGGCCATGGATGACCTTGACCTGGAGATGTTGGCTCCGTACATCCCCATGGACGATGATTTCCAGCTGCGCACTCTGTCCCCAGATGAGCTTCTGCCTTCTGACCCGGTCAAATGCTCAGAAAACTCCCTTCCTCACCTTACACAGGAGCTCCACACCTTTCTCAGCTCCACAAATAAGAACACAGCCGCCCCTGTCCCAGTGCCCCCTGAGCCACCAGTTACACCCAATCCTTTGTTCATGTTGTCTAAGGGGTAAGCAAGACTTCCAAAGCACATGGCGCTGTATCCTTATATCTTATAGCTTATATCCTATCCGTTATTATATGGGCCATAAATATATAAATGTAAGCTAATTGCGTATTAGAAACAGCCCTGTTGGATCGACAATGTCATACTGTGTACATGCTACAATGACTTCTTTCATCAACCTTTTTAATTATAGATGCCATACCACTGAAGCCTAACGTTAAAATCCCTGTCCCTCTGTTCCAGAAGCCCGCAGTTGGACAAAGAAGTCTTACTGAGGACGCTGGCAGCACAGAACGTACAGCGCAAACGAAAACTGGGTGATGTCGGGGAGGCTGTTGCATTGGTAAATCCTTCTTATTGTTAGAATAATGCTTTTTTCTCTTTTTATGCTTGAGGGATGACTAACTTGAGTTACTTTAATTTCCCAGGGCACCTTACTCCAGGAAGTGCCTGGGCAGGGGAAAAAGCTGAGGGTGAATGAGACTGTAACACCAGAGTCACTCTCGCGTACGACCATACTGCTCCTACCTACAGGTGAGTGAGTAGACTCAGGACGTTAAAGATGAATTTAAACCCTGGAATTTTAAATGATGTGGAAAAAAACATTATATCGTTTTTTTTAATATAATATTATATAGTATTATATAATGTCTACTGTTCATTCTCTTGAACAGTAAACCTTTTATGACCACCCAGACATTTTCCGTACAGAAAATGTTTTTAGTTAAACTTGCAAAAGAATCGACTAGTTGTTGACGTAACATTATCTACAATAACTATGCTGTCCCACGTCTCCTCTCATTCTCAGACCTGGCTAGTCGTCTCTTGAGCAGCTCATCGGATGGTGGCTCCTCTCCCTTCACCCTTCCGCAGCTCACTCATTACGACTACGAGGTCAACGCACCTGTACTGGGTCGCCAGCACCTGTTGCAGGGGGAGGATCTGCTCAGAGCTCTGGACCAAGTCAACTGACACATTGCTTAGCCTGCCTCCTGCTGGACTTGACCGGACACTACACTTTCTCCCTGACACACTCCCTTTTCTAACCCCCATCTCACCCTACACAGTAAAGTCCTCCGCTTTAATTCAACTCTGAGTTAAATTAACCTGAAGATTTCCCTGTGTCCCACCCTGCTGTTCCTTATTTATGTCTGTATCAGTTTAAACTTTGTAGTGTGGCTGCCATCTGTGCACACTATGTGATCTCTGTAGCATTCCACCATGATGAACACAATAGCAGCTGTTGGGTTTTGGTGTAAGGGGTTCGGGCACGAAAAGACACCTAATAGACAGCACACACAGCGCCATCTACAGATGACCCTGTTCCAGCAGGTCACCATAGAACCTGGCGCTACTGCCAGCAGTGTATTGTAAGCTTAAGTCGCACAATTTATATTTTCTTAAAAAAACAATATTACCAGCAATATATATTAAGCCTTTTTAAACTTAGTTTTAACAGGATTTCAACTATTTTATTTTATTTGTGGTCCTCCTGTACTCCTAGGTTGTAGTACTCGTACTTAACAAAACGTCTTTAGTCCAGAAGTTCCTTGATTCTTTTTTTTTTCTTTTAAACCCAAGGTGGTCTAAATGATGGATACCGGTCGATGTTTAGAATGAGGGGTTACTGGAGGACTTTAGAGTACTCTGAAATAAAAAGACATGACCCTCCTGATGTTCTGCCATCATGGCAGTTAGTTTCACAGACATGAATACGTAGACACCGAATTGGCCACTGGGGTAGTCTGTCAACGTCACTGCCATATTCGCAGGGGACAGTTGCCAAAATAAATCTTAGTCTTTTTTACAAGTACAGAGTACTTATGACTAAAACGTTTTTCTTTTAGAACCATTGCTGTTACTATCTATGTGAGGTGTTTTGATGTGAAAACTCACTTTTTAAATTTAACAAAGTATACTATATATCATAACGTAACTACATTTCTGCAAATTGTAACAAACCAAACTTGAAAATGGGTTGAGAATTCAGCTTTAGAGATGTGATGTTTCAATTGTGAATAGATGACCTGCTTCAATAGACATGCGTACATGTGGCATTAGGAGTCACAGCTTGTCCCTAGTACCCCTGGCCATGTTGACGCATCACTCCAATGAACAGTAGCAGCCAATGCGGTATCTACATGTCCAAATCTTTGGTTAGTAACGGGTACACATTATTGTGTATTATTATTTTATGCTTTAACTATTGAAAAATAGCAGATATACAATGCGAGCTTGTAGATCTGCTATTTTTTAAAAATCGTGAAAATTTGAATTTTGACCCGATTCTATAAGTGTCTTTTGAATCCTAAGGTTTTTTTGAAAAACCTATGTCTCTATGTCAGCCTTCTGGCTAGCCATCGTCAAAGAAAAGGTCCTTTTCACTTAACTGGAGCTCAGTTAGTCTGTTCTTGAGAGACTACTATGTCAGTGGTTCTCAAACCGTTTCATGTGAAGGACCCCCAAAATGATATTTATTTGGCCACGGACACCCATCTCAAAATATCTAGTTCCAGGGACCACCCAGAAGCAAACGTTTGCTTTGAAAATACATATAGTCAAAGATTTGCACACATTTTCACGACTTTTTCAAAAATAGATCTACAAGCTCGGTGCGTGGCACTCGGTGCCGCGCTGTGAGCTTGTATATCTGCTATTTTTCACTGGTTAAAGCATTCAATAATTCCAGGCCTAAATGGGTTAATGTGTTGAAATGATTTAGCACCGCCATGGACAGTTTCAGTAGCAAAGTAGATTAAAGCAGATTTGTGTGTTCAAGCATATAACAGTCTTCTGATTTGACCCATCACAAGCATTGCCTGCAAGTCTTTTTTATTATTATTATTGTTTGCGATGTTATCTTTCAGTTTTAAAGAATGTTTGTCGATGGGATGGTTTGTATTGGATTCATGTTGATGGTAGCTCAAATAACGTACTGATAACTGATAACTATGATAATGACATCATGCCTCAGTGGCATGTAGTTTGCATTCAGTGTATTTTGAGCACAATTAGTGTGATTTTGGTTTTATATGCAGTGCTTTAGCAACCATGTTGAAACAGTCAACTATTTGCATACTGTATAAGTAAATCAATGTATGTTTCTATTTTTGTTCCTGTTTCATTTTACTCCTTGATTATGTCAACAAAAACAAGAGTCATTAAATCTGGAGCTAGAAAGTTATGTCCCGACTCTGAAGTTGTTTGGCTGGCGGTCTAATTTTGGTTTAGAACACCATTAGGGCAGTACAACCAGTGACAAATATATTTTTCTTAACCCTCTCCAAGCGTTGAAAGAAATTTACCTTCCCCACCAAATAGTGACGAACAGCAGTTTGATACTCGTATCATTCTATAGTTCTGTTCCTTTTTTCTCCAAGTACCTTTTTTAAGACTTTCTTCAGCAGAGAGACTTTGCAGTGATTTATGACAGGCTTGTCAAAGTGGTCGGTTGGGCTGGATCTGTGTCCCAGAAGGGAGTTATTTTTATAGTTATGTTTTTGTGTACACGGTTAACCATCAAACATCCCTCCTCTATTCCAAAGTGTATGGTTCTCAGAAATGAAGTACAAATATTGTTCTCATTCTCAAAATCTCATCTTTCTTCTTGGTTCCATCAGCATCAAGACAGCTTCGGTAAAAATGTATCAGACTTCAAAATAAGACTGATAATACGATGTGGAACTTGTATAACTGTTAATGCTGGTTTTATTTCGAAGCCTGCCTACTGGAAGTCCATAAGTCTCTTAATGACTAGGCCAACATCTTTTAGCTAAATTGTATTTTAAGTTTTTAGAAATGGATTTCTTCAGTGTGTGTACTGTACATATATTTAAATTCAATTCAAAATGTTATTACCCTCCCATGGACTCAAATAAAAAAACGGTATACCTCACTTGGGACAAAAGAAATAAAAGGATTATCCTTGTTTTCCTCCAGTGTAATCCGCCCATAAATATTGAAGGGTCCCAAATCTCCATTTAATGGTTACCAGTCGGAGATAAATACATTTATGCAGTTGTTCAGTAGATGTCACTTTCCTTTTGTTAGTATTTTTTTTAAGCTGTGATTATTGCTGTCAATTTGAACTATTTGAAAGTAATGTTTTTTCTTCATTCTTGAAAGACTTGAGTTCTGACCATTAAAGTTTTGAATTAATGTTACATACTCTAGTACAGTACTAGTAGATTCATAAAAATCCTTATTTGCTAGTTTATAATGTACTGGTGATTATCATCATGGGAATTTCAGTTCTCAAACTTAATTTCTCAGTTTTATACCATTGGTCCATAACGCAGTGTTGGGTATCTGTTCCTTGTTTCATGTTGCTGTCTAACATTAAATTGCTTTAATAATATATTGCTTTGTTTAAAACACTTCTTATGAAACCACTTCAAACACTTGTTGAAGTTGCCAGATGTGACAATACAGAGCATATTTACCTTCATACTTTGCAGAATGTTAGCTGGCAGACAGACTACATTATGTAGCTAATGCTCTGTAGTCATGACCAAGATGACTCAACCTCGGTTTCATGACTAGGATGTTTGTTCACTCCAAAAAACAATTTATTCCAATAATTTTATTCCAGTTCACCCCTAAAATGACTTTTTTTTCCTATCAATTACTCACCCCATAGAGACTTGAGTTCAATAATATTTTAGTTTTTGTCATATTCATAAGCCAATAATTTGATTATAATAAATGTACCCCCATTGAGTTCCTAAGCTAAACTATTGGCTTAGGAATGCAACAAAACCTAAGAAATATTATTGAACTGAAGTCTCCATGGGGTGAGCAATCGATTGAAGAAGAAAGGTCATTTTGGGGGTGAGCAACGTGTCGCATTACAGAAAGTGTGCACCTTCATAACTGATTTTACATCCCAAGTGATAACCATGAGAAAGAAAACATTTCACTGTCCAAATGAACACCATAGTGAGAACATACAAAAAGTTAATGAATTGGTAGTTTTCATTTATCTTTTATTAAACTACATTTAAAAAGTGGCTCCCAACCATAATGATCATGTTTCACAGTGTCCATTTTTTGTGTACAGTTCACAGTTCACACACTTCCTTATGCTGCCCCTTCTTACCCAGCAGGTCATTCTGGGCATTCTGGGGTGATCTGTAGGCGTAGCAACTCATTTTGTCTTTGCACCAGCACGGTGATGTTGTTGCTGCTGTGTATGGCCTTGTAGATCTCCTCGTTCGTGTTGACCTTGGCACCATTGATCTCCACCACGATGTCACCGGGCAACATACCAGCTCTGTGAGAGGACAGTGAATTAGCATCAGTCATACTACTGCAGGTTCAATGCCCACGTTCCTTTCCCATAAAGCAGTATGTATGGCATGGGTCTTCAACAGGGGGTCCTCAGAGTTACTACAGGGGGTCCTCCAAATCTTCCAATCCTTTTAATATTAACAACTTGAACCATAGTTTCCATATTCTGAGAACTGTAGCCTAAAATAGCAGATCTACAAGCTCGAGCTTGTAGATCGGCTATTTTCGGCAAAGATGTTTGGTGTAGAGGGGGAAAAGAGCAGACTAAGTTCAGAGTAAAAGGTCAAGTTTCTTAGGTAATGACAGCTCAAGTGGTTAAATATTTGAAAACACAAATTGACATGAATCATGAATACACTGATGATTGTGCTGTCAAACAATTAAACTATATGGAATCTATGAAAAGGTTTTGGGGGTCCCTGCTTCATCTCTCTCTCAACTAAGGGTTCCTTGGCCTGAAAACATTGAAGACCCCTGATGTATGGTAAACAACTCAATATTAAAGCCATCTTTGAGGTTGTGCTATGCACAGATATAAATGATGGGTCTGACTCTGAACTAAAAAATAGTCTGCTTTATCCTCAACCCAACTAAGTAGAAATAAAAAGACAAACATTAAATCAAAACAATGTGAGCATGTATAAAGACAGGCAATAAGGGGGTAAAATAGATACTATGAAAAGTATGTTTTCAGAAGTGATATAAAAGATGACACCAAAGTTGAAATGAGGCTGTTGTATGTCAGCTTGTCTGCACATTTGTACACCAGAGGGCGCTAAATAGTTAAAAGTAACGTGGGCTGAAATAGCCATGCTCCACATATGGCAATCACCATGGTTTCAAATATTGTAAGAAGGTTTGACGAATTCATTTAATTTTGTTCAACTGTATTAAAGACGTTACTTACCTCTTTGCTGGGGAGCCTATGTCGACATCAACGATCAGGATTCCGTGTGTAACATCTGCGAAGGTATTGACCTTTAGCTTCAGCTCAGCGATAATACTGGAGAAAAGGCACGTGTCAATAACACAAGAAAGTGTAGCAGATGAGATTACACTTCAGTAGTGCCATACAAAGATAATCCATAAGTGATCACTGTTTACCTTGGAGTCAGGGTCAACATCTTCACACCAATATATCTGCGTTTGGTCTCTGAGTCACCAAACCAGGATTCTAGGAAACAAATGAAAGAAATACGTTATGGCATTTATGTTTATTCAACGTTTGATGTTTCTAGTCTGGTTTATTAGCCACCCTGCATGACAATCGGATCCGTCCGTTTGAAGCACTTGTGTTTTCCATTCATGGCTTGTCTTTTTCATTCATACTTTACAAAAGGCAACATGTAAAAACATTAGAAACTCTGGAAAAAATAAATAAATATATATAATCAAAATAAACATTAGAAACGTTCAAATAAAAAAGTTTATAGATAAAGTTTAGTATTCTTACTGTTTTTGTCTGCTGCTTTGTCCAGGAACTGTCTTAGATGATCAGAGGGTATGGCAAAGGAGATCCCAGCAGTCACCTTCATGGTGTTTATACCAATAACTTCACCATCCTTAGAAGTGATGAGACATAGTTATTACTTTCAGAGTTATCACTTAACAGCCAACTGAGCCCAGCATGAACACTTGTTTTGATGACTGAGTTTGTGTACTTCATTTTTGCCTTAACTAATTGGTAAAGTAATCTATTCAAATGACATCTGCCCTTTGGATCCGTTGTGGAATTCCTCATGGGACATCATTTCACTAACAAATATCACTGTTCTGAAACAAGAACTGTGGTAGTATTCAGATCTTAGTTAGTTAATGTACAGTAGGCTTTAGCAGTACGTTAAGGTATTCTGTATTAAAGCAGTTATCAACTCTCAACAAATAGGACATCATTATTGCTTTAATATTAGTTTGCCCTAACTGTAAAGTATGTCAACATAAAGGAAAGCATCCCAGACAGGCTTTTATGAGTGTGATCACTGAGAAGAAATGTGTTTTGTGACTCACCAAATTAATCAAGGGACCTCCAGAATTGCCATACTGGAAGACATAAATCAATCACATGTGAATCAACAATAGAAAATGGTATAATACAGGGGTTTCTGAATCACATCAGTACCTAAGACAGGCAGCCTCTGTGGATAGCTTTAAAGCACAGCTCAAGACCTATTTCTTTACTCTTGCTTTTAGCTAAATGTTTAAATCCCTGTGCTGCTAATTGACGTCCGCACTGTTCTGAAATTGTTATTTCTCTGCTTAATTGTAATCATTTTAATTATTTGTTTTTATTCTGTATTTTTTTATTTGTATTTTATTGTTTCTCTGTTAAGCACTTGTGCTTCATTTTCTGCTCTGTAAAGCGCTTTGAGCTGCATTTCATGTCATGAAAGGTGCTATACAAATAAAGTTTTATTATTATTATTATTATTAAATCAACTAGATTTCTCAATATTTTAGTGGTTCAGAATCAGAATCAATCTTTATTTTCACATCACATTACAAGTAAGGTGGAAATTCTTGGTTGTGCAACAGTGCAGGCTCATCATTGCAGTAAAAGTAGTCATCTCATAGAGACAGAGGAGAGGCATAAAGAGCATACAATATAACTAATCTGCATAATACAATAATGTGACTAAAGTGCGTAGAAATGTACGTATATAAATATATGTGTATGAATATATGGTTAATTGTGTCTCTGGGTTTGATAAATATTGAATCAATGAAAACTATTAACAAGAGCTTGTGGCTAAATAAAGCTTCATTACATCCATTGGAACACAGGTTATTTTACCATTAGTAAATGCTAATTAAATGATAGTTAACAAAAGTAAAGGTTTCGGACATACAAGGTTTCCACCTGGCAGTGACAAAAATAATGCTTACATCGATGGAAGCGTCGGTCTGGATGTAATCCATTTTGGAGTTGGACAGGCCGAGCTCCTTACTGCCTCTCTGCACTGAGCTGACAATTCCGGATGTAATTGTATTCCGGAGAGCAAATGGGCTGCCCATGGCAACCACAAACTCCCCTTGCCGAACATCAGCGGACCGCCCAATGGCTAGGGTGGGCAAGGGATGCTATGCAAATGACGAATGTGAGGGGGAGGAAAAGAGAGATTCAAGATTAAGATATTTTATCATCACATTTCATACATGAGTACACAAAGGTACAATTATTTGGTAGATAATTATATAGATCTTTATAAATCCTGTGGGTGAAATTCAGTTGCCAAAGTCAACTCAGCACAGCCATTAAGATACAGTTACCAGGCAAAACATCACACACAATTGAACACAATATACAAATTATGTAGTATAGAGAATGCACATTAAGCATGACATGATTTCAGTTCCTCAAAACTGCAGCTGCAATAACAACAATCAATGATACTAGATAATTTATGAATAACAACAGTACTAAGTAAGCTAAGGGAAATAGAGAAGAGAGAAGGTGAGAGAGCTACATGAAAGAATAACCGCAAATTGCAACTCTAGACTTGGAGATAGTTGTCCATGTGAAGCTTGTGTAAAAGTGGAGATATTTGACTAAACACATGTTTTCTGCCAGGACTTTCAAAGGGATATGAAACTAGGGCTATGACAGCCCCTGCATCCAAACATAAAAGTGCCATCTGATTGTATTAGATGCAGAGTTGGGTGTAACTGAGTTACTGTAACTGAGTTACTGTAATAATACTACTTTTTTCGGTAACGAGTAGTGTAACGGCACTACTCATCCGAAATAATAATAACACTACAAATACTGCCTGGTCGCGTTACTCGCTACTCGCTACTTTCGTGCCTGCAGTTCCTGCTTCTGCCTTCAGCAGGAACCGATTGTAAACATCATCACATGTCTTTTAGAACATTGGAACTGCCATTTCCCTAAAATAACTAACCAAAGAAGAGGTAATCAAACACATTTGATTACACATTTGATTTTCAGCGCAGCAGCAGGTCATGGTGACACTGTGGCAATCAAGCAGCAGCCACCCGACATTTGATAACCGTCGCATATAGATTAATACAAGGGACTAAAAACAGCAAAACCCCCAAATAAGGAGATTTATAATATCAAGCAAAGAAATGAATTACCTTTTGCCTATGTTTCGAGAGAGAGAAAGAGAGAGAGAGAGAGAAAAGAGAAAAAAAGAGTGGCACGGCAGTGCATCACGAGGTGCGCAAAGCCGACGTTTGAATCACAGCCTAGATTAATATCCTACATGTGACAAGATAAATAAAAACACCCTATTAAATATCCAGCGACTGCGAGCCACAGGAATGAATAAGCCTACTGGAAATCAATGCACGGTAGGCTGAGGGAGAGAGGGAAAAAGAGCACCTCACCTAGCTCTGCGACTCTGACATGACGCTCATGATGACGGACAATTAATAATTCCTTATGCAAAAACATCGCTGTTATGTTGCTTTTTTTAAGCAAATGGGAAGTTTTCCGCTGCTAGAATCAGTTTGACATTGTTTTAGTGCTTCTGCTGGAGTCTGGAGTCATCTCCTTTGTTCATGCACTTTCGCCTGCTACAGTATGACCTGCTGCGCTCTGTGGGGGGAAGATCTCCGCCAGGTCATGTCCACCTCTGGACTGTAAAATTCATAGGATAGGAGCCAAATGGAATGAAATCTGCTTAAACTGACTGACATAGGCTACGGATACAGAACTATAGGCTATATATTATCAGGTGGAAACCTTGTATGTCCATAAATAAATGAATAAACTCATGAATGTATGTGAGCTGCACAAACCTAAATTACAACAAGGCCACAGGGGCTCAGAAATAATTACATTATTATAATTTGTATTTATTGTTACCCTTATTATTAATATTATTATTATTATTATTAGACTCATTCAAATGACCACCAGTGAGCCCTGGGACTCACTTCATTGAACAACATAACTGTATTGTATTAGATATTATAATAATATATAATAAATATTTAATACGTCTAATATATGGCAATGCATCTCAGGCTTTTTTATGGAGTAACTCAAAAGTAGTGTAACGAGTAGTGTAACTAGTTACTTTCTCCGGGGAGTAATGAAGTAGTGTAAGGCACTACTTTTTTCAAAGGTAATATGTAATATGTAGTGCACTACTTTTTTGAGTAACGGATCCCAACTCTGATTAGATGTAACATTAAACTCAAAACTAAACCAACATTGCAGCTGTATGGAAAGCTTGAATTATCCTCTTTCCATCTGCAAAGTGTTTGTTTGAAAATCCACCGTAGACGATGTTATGAGCTATTTTCTGTCAAGAAATTCCGTGCAGGTGAATATTTTTCTAAGTGTTGGAGTTTGGAAGCACTTGTGGGAAATCACTCAACGGGCCTGCGGACCTGTTTATTGAAAACGAGCGCTCCAAACTCCAACACATAGAAAAAGAATCACCTTTTTCTTCTTGACAGAAAATAGCTCATAACATGTCTACAGTGGATTTTTATCAAACAAATACTTTGCAAAGAGGGGATAACTCAAGCTTTCCGTACAGCTGCAATGTTGGTGAGTTTAACATAGTTAGTTTAATATAATCAGATAGCACTTGGATACAGGGGCTGGCGCTGTCAATGGTTGGTGTTGCAACTCTAGATTCAACATATAAAAAATCTAAAGTTGCAATTTGCAGCTAAGTGAAAGAGCCAGACACTCAGTACTACTGTGCCTGTTGTATATGTATGTGTGCTGTGTTCACGAATATAATGAATCATACTTGAATTAGGGAAGTGTCGAAGAGCACGGTCATATGGAAAATGCTAAAAATGGGTGTTGAACGAATCATTACATTTCCTTTCACACAGCAAAGTAAAATCCTCAGTCTCAGAATATATTGACTGCATGTGTGTTAATTAGTTCATTGCTGTACCTTGGCACTGATCTTGATAGTGGCAATGTCTGCCACCTGATCCACATCTTGCACGGTGGCATGGTACGTCTCCCCATTAGTCAGCTTCACACGGACACGCCTCTTGTTGGCCACAACATGGGCATTTGTGACAATAAGACCATCACTGCTCACAATGAAACCGGAGCCGTTGGACACTGCTACTTCCCTTCCAGAAAGTGGATGTCTGCATTAACAAAAGGCAGGTTAAGCTTTTTGTTTTATCTGTTTGTAACTCAGAGTTAACAAATTGAACCAATGCACCCTTGCTGATTAAGAGTTAGGCATCTGTTTACACACACAACACACATTTGCAGTCAAAGGACCACAATGGAAATACACTCAAGCTTGTTTACAGAAATGTACAAATATGTATGTTTATGTATATGTACATATTGTATTTATTTATAACTGTTTATATGATATTTTGCATAGTATTGTATATTTGTCTGTCATTCATGTTACACTGAATTGAGTTAAGGACCCCAATGGAAACTCTTGGGTTTAAAATCATCTTAGCAGACTAGCCTTACATTAATTCTCTCCTGTAGTAGCTTCTGCTTTGATGACGTCTATTGGCTACAGGAGAGTCTTAACGCTTTGACAGACAGGTCGGGAGTATGGTCTGCAAAACTGCTACTGCGGCTCTACACATGCATACATGCGAGACATATCTTCCGTACAAGTTCTGCAAGGTGTATGCGACTTGTAAGGTAGCCTTGTTTAATGTATAAGTCCGTATTGTTAAATAAAATGAGTTTTTACCAAGTGTACAACTTTTCCTCGTTTGCTACAATGTTAGCTGCAACAGCGCCCGTTGGTGGCTGGAAGCATTATTGTGCATTCTTCCGTATACACTTACGTCATGTCCTTGTATGAGCGAATGGGGGAATGGATGAACGTCACGTGATAAGTGCAGCCATCTTTAACCAAACCAGAGCTGCTCGATTTGGAAAAGACACACACTTGGTAAAAACTCATTTTATTTAACAATACGGACTTATACATTAAACAAGGCTACCTTACAAGTCGCATACACCTTGCAGAACTTGTACGGAAGATATGTCTCGCATGTATGCATGTGTAGAGCCGCAGTAGCAGTTTTGCAGACCATACTCCCGACCTGTCTGTCAAAGCGTTAAGACTCTCCTGTAGCCAATAGACGTCATCAAAGCAGAAGCTACTACAGGAGAGAATTAATGTAAGGCTATTAGCAGACCTTGTATTGAACTGTCCTTTTTTGCAAACTCCTAATTAAGTAAATCAATAATTTATTTGTTTATATCAATAAAAACTGCAATCAATCAATCAATGGAAATTAACCCACATGCAACTCCCTTTTTGAGACAACTCACCTGCCTACTATTTCAATGTACACAACAGCAGGAGTTGACTTTTCCACCACATCAGCAATAAAGTTGTATTTATAACGGGGGCTGTCTGGTTTATAAGGAGAGGCACACTGGGCGGACAGAGCAAAGCGTTCGAGGATCGAACCAGAGACCCTGGTTCTTCTGTCTTGTCCGTCATCATCCTTGTCCTCCCTGTTCAAAAGGGCCACACAACCAAGAAGTCCCAACCCGGACCCGAGGGCCACGGACCTCAGGACACTGTCCCAAGAACCACCACCCTGACCCTGGCCACTTCCTGATGTCTGCGTTCCTCTGTCAACAAGACATGCAGTGGTGTTTCCATCGCTCCGTGAGATCTCCTGCCTCTGCTTACAGATCCTAGTAACGGGGGAGCTGGTTGTTCGGATCAGCGTGCTGAAGGTGCTCCTGTTGTGGTGATCTTTAGCTTGTTGTTGCCTTCTGAGGATCGTCAACAAACAACGATTGACAGCATGCGAAGCCATGTTGCATCACTACTTCCCCTGCTCCTTTTGAAGCAGGACTCAGGAGTGGAACGTTTCCCTTTGATGACGCGATACCGTTGTTGTAACTGTCCGATTTGTATTAATTAGTAATATACATTTATATATATTATATATATAAAAACAAGCGAAACCATTTACAGCAGATGTAAACGAACCCGAATAAAGTTGTCACTGTTGTGAACAGTAACAATGCACATTCGACTCACAATTTTGACATGCGCAGTCGCACACCAGCAGCGGCGTCAGTTCAGAAAAAGCTAAGGTATGGCAACATGACTGGTGTCTTGCACGCGCACGACACCAGTCATGTTGCCATACGTTAGCAACAGGTACGATTACAGTACATTTTATTATTTTCCCCTGTAGCCAAGGTATGGCAGCTGCCATAGCTTGCCATACCCAATTGACGCCTCTGCACACCATTGGACACAGGCTGGAGGTTCATTCAAGAACTACAGTGTTGCATTTTATTCATTGGCTGGATTATTTTTTTGTTGTTAACTCATTCTAACTGATGTTAACTGATTCTAACCTAAACGCCATAGGGTTCTAATTTTCAGAGGTACTTATGTTATACTAAAGTATCACATTTAAAATCTGTTCAATCGACTTATTTTAATCAAATCTATTTTTGCAAGTGGTGGAAAAAAATTCTCAGACGTTTTACTAAACGGGAGGTGACGCATTGTCTATGACAGGAAGTGACGTTCCCAAACTCAGCCAATAGCCATTTTAGCCTCACTATTTAAAAATCCAGTGTGAACTTTCTCCCTGCAAGCAAACAACAATATTTGCGATGCTTCGATGAAGAGACGCTGCTTTCATAACAAAGTAAGAATCGTTTGTACGAAGCGACCGACAGGGACTATTATTATAATATTTAGTTTACTTTATGCGCGAATCAAAATACAACTTCAGCTGCGTTACTGAGAAAGTTAATGTATGCTAACTAGTTGACCAGTTAGCATTTAGCTTTCCCGTAGCTCCTTTCGGAAGGAGCTAGCTTTCTCGATGAATTGAATTGATTGAATACACAGGAAAACACTGGAAACAAGCCCTTAGCTTAGAGCTTTTTGTGTCATCATTTTCTAGCACCTTTGTTATAAAATCGTATCACTATATTATTGGCAAACTTGTTAATAAAGTATTCAGTAAATCAATCAATCAAAGCCCCTTTGTGATTTATTTTACAATTAATGTTATCCTATGCAAACTGCAAAGTACTATAAGTAAATAAGCCGTAAAGATCTCCTTTAGTTGACCTTATACCAGTGATCTGTGCTGTAATGAAACTGTACTTTTTCCTATTGCAAACTTCTAATACATTATTCAATCAATCAAGCTTCCAAGCGGAGCTACACCGATAATGGCCCCGAAGATTGAAGCCTTTATTAGTAGTTTGCATTTGCCTTGAAGCTCTTAAGCTTAAGAAACCTTTATGTATCTCATACATGAGTCATAACATTGAATGACAGACAGAACACAGTACTATGCAGAGGATAACATAAATGGCAAAAGAGAAAAGAAAATGGTCAGTTTGGTCACAGACTCGCAAAGAAGAAAAAAACCAATAAAAGCAAAAAGAAACAATATTTACAGTGGGAAAGGGTGGGTAAGTATAGGCTTAGTCTATACAGTGAAAAGGGGGCAAGTATGGGCTTGGTCTATTACAGTCAGAGTTTTAGATATATACTGTACATATATATGATTTCACCTTGTCATTGTCACTTGCAGGTATCGTGGTTCGGTCGAACATGGACGCAATCTTGTGAAGATAAAGGAAGGAAGTACCAACCATAGTTAAAAAGCTACAGAGTGCACTGTGCAACAAAGCTTTCTTGTCATATCTGCCTGCCATGTTCCCTCCATGGAGACGCAACAAAGACTCGACCCATAACTGGCATGCAAATGAAGATTCAATTGCCTCTATAGATTACTCCAGTGAAATTATATATATGGATGAAAATGGGTTGCCGTCGTTCATTTACAATCCAGATTTTGTGCAAGATCAAGGTCATGTGCCTCCCCCCCAAACCCAGAATTCTATGCGACACACTATGGCACAACATGATTCTCCTGCCAAGGTGTTTGCTAAGATGAAATCACAACTTCAGAGGGAGCATCATCCACTCACTGAAGTCGCCTCAAATCATCCTGCGCTTGTGTCTAATTTATTTCCCAGTAAGTTGTCCCTCATGTTATTTATTCATGTTTGCCATCGATTTAAGACATTCTGCATCAGACTCGAGTTTGCAGAAACCAATCTAATCTGAGCTTAAATATAATAAGTCATTATAATTGATGGTTTCACAGAGCCTCATCTTTCCTGCGAGAAACGGCTTTCTGAAGATGACGTGAAAAATGTTGGCAGTGTGAGGAGAAGACTCGTCCAGGGGAAAGGTGAGAATTGCATGTCCCCTTTTTGTGAAATTATTACCCAAATAAAAATGTTTTTGTCCAGCAAATCCTGGTACATCATCTGCTTTTGTGTTTGGTTTTGTTTGTATGTTCATAGGGTGCTGCTCTCAGGCGAAAAAGACAAGTTCTGCGGTTTATAAAGAGAACGATGTGCCGGACAACACCAACATGGAGGGTTTTGGCAGTGTTGTAGGAAATGCTCTCCCTTACAACAATTCGTACATGACTGCAAGTCGAGCTGATGTTGCTGACAGTCAAACAGCTGTTACAGCTGACCCACTTCTCTGCCACAACCTACCACAGACATGCATCTCAAATAAACGTTCGTTAATTCCTCAAGTGATGAAGAAATTGAATTTACTTCATGCTACTCCCTGGTTAAAGGACAACTTTGTTTTGTTACATTAAGGGTTCATATTTTAGATTGTAATTAGAAAAAAGAAAAGATGAGTGTTAAAATGGTTTCATTTACTGCTTTCTATTGTTTTAGCGATTTTAGTATTTTGATTTCAGTGGGTGGGGGCATGCGTACAAGTGGCTAAATATGTTTTTTTTTTAGACACAATAAGCCGGCAATTTCTTTGTTACTATTTACACCAGCCCCCATAAGTCACATCTGCCCGCCCAAGATTGCGGTGCATCTTGGGAATGGGCTTATACCTGATGTCTAAAAAGACTTACTTAGCCACAAAAATCTAAATAGTTAAAATCACTAAAACAATAAAAATAAATAAATGAAAACATTTTTTCTTTTCTCTAATGACTATCTAAAATATGAATCCTTGTTGTAAAAAAAACAAAGTTGTCCTTTAACCAAGCAAACATGCCTCATGTTTATTTATTGATATCCCTGTTTTTCTTTTGACAAAAAATCTACTTGTGCCACTGTGCTATCCATTACATCCATTACATCCATATACAATGTTGATGATGACTTTTAGCACAGTAGTACTAGTGCCGCAGTCAGTCTGGAACTACTGTCATTTTCTCGTTTACCGTTTTTTTTGAACAGGGTTGCGTGTTCATTTGGAAAGGCTTCCTCCGATGTCTCCAGCCAAGCTCTTTGTTCACATTAAAGAGAAAGAGAGGAATAGACGCATTCACGAAGGTTCCAAAGATTCCAAAGATGGATGCACAATGACGCTCCATCAGAGAGGTGAGAGAGTATTACGGGATGTAATCAATCAAGTGTAAAGCCTTTCTGCTCTTAAACACCACCGTACAACGGTTTATACATTTATACATTTAGCATAATGAATAGATTTTCTGATCTGTCAAACAAAATCAATGTGATTGTTTTTTATCGTGATGGATGCCAAATATCCTCTTACACTGGGTTATAAGGCTCAAGTTTGTAAGGCAAGCCCAAAACGACAGCATTCTTCTGCCCCAGTCTTGCATCATATGTTTTATTTGAAACAGAATCTCTGCTTGCAGGTGATGTAGTGGGATTGTGCATCTCTGTAGCGTAGAGTTGTCTGCTGGTGTGGTGAATACTTTTAAAGCTGTTAGTTTGGATATGATATTGCAATACTAAAATGACTGAAGGACTTCAAGGTTGGTAATGGAGTTCTTAGGATGAATCCTCTACTGCCATTCAAGTAAAATCCCCCTGTTATGTTTACATGTTTGACCCCACTAGTGGAGGGTCTGTAAGGATGTCGAGGTCAGTCCACCACATGTGTCCATTTCAATATATCAGACTACTGACTGGGCAGCTTCATGCTCCACAGAGGATGTACCCTACTGATCTTGGTGAACCTATGGCCTCCGGTAGCACCACCAGTAGCCCAAAATGTCCACTTGCACACAAGATGACTGTCAGATTTCAGGATCAACCCTATGGATTGCCTTTACTTTAGCACCACCACCCGTACACCAATGTTCACTTGTCTTTTTTTTTTATTTAGAGTTCAAATCCTCCATGGATCCCATCAGTGAGTCCAAATTGGAAGGAGCAGATGACCCTGGTGGGGATGTCCAGCCTTTTGTGGTGGACCCAATTCTTGTCGGTTCACCTAAGATCTCCTTCAGAAAGATACGCGAGGATGGGTTTAAATGGCCTGCAAAGCCCTCTAAAAACACACCCCAAAAGGTCAAGGTGAGTAGATTGTGATTTTAGGAAACTGCTCATCACTGTCTTCATTTTTAAAACTGTACAGAAATTCCATACAAAGTTTTACGTGTTTACGAGAGACAACAATGCAATGCGCATACATGTACACCTGCATGTAATTCTCTATTTCTAAATCACAATCGGGTTGAACATTTTTAAATCTGTGGCCTGAATGAGTAAAATGCTATTTTAACCAATCTGTATATTTATACAGTATAACAATCACACAATCTGCAGTTGTTGAAGGTGACCACCCCATGTGGGAAGACCAGACCACCACTATCTGGTTTACCATGTCGATAGGCCTGTCACAATTCTTACATAATCATCTAATCGCAATTATTTGACATAATCACAATTATTTGATCATAATCGTCAATTGTTTCCATGTTGAAAAATGTTAACATCATTTTAAACATTTTTAGAAATAGTGGAAATGGCTGATCTACAAGCTCACATGCAATGCGAAGCGTTGTGAGCTTGTATATCGGCTATTTTCACTATCAATGCTTTGTATAACGTTGACAAATATGTCAGTAATTTCTTTGTATATTTAGGTTATATCATATCTGCCATGTCACAATCATGAGTTTGTGACAGCGCTACATGTCAATAAATTGATTTGAAGCAGACGGCACATAACGAATATTTAGATTTGGCGCCACCTTAATGCCTCTGTTGGGCGATGGCGACAATGGACTTTAAGCTTTTTTATTTAATTAAGATTGTAGCTTTACAAAGACAGATTCCATAAAGCTCCCGTCTGAAGTTTATCCGTGTACTGCTCTGATTCAGCATAAACAAGTCATATGGGTTGAGCTAGGAGATCTTCGTATAAACACACATAATTTGGACTTTGCTTTTTGATTAAGTAAATTTGTTCAGAGTTGTGGCCATATTTCAATTTGGGTGCAAAATCTGTCTTTGGAGAATTTGATTTTATTTTACTTGTGTGTCAAAAATGTGCATACACTTAAGGTCAAAGTCTTCATGACTCATGACCCAGCATTTGCATAGGCGTTTTCAGTCACAGATTAGGGATATCTGAGGTCCCCCAAATGGTCAGAAGGTTCTAAAATTGGAATTCGGAGCAATTAAAATAATTCTTATTGTTTTTTTGTCATCTCAATAATTGTTGTTCCCAGTGTTTTTCACCGCTAGTGATTTCAGTATAAATCTAAATGAAATGCACATCAGGCGAATGTTTTTACCATGAAATGTTATTCCTACTGTATAAATACACTTGGTCAGCTGAAAAGGGGTCTGAAAATGTCATCGCAGCTAATCTATTTATTTTTCCTGCTTGGTAGGTCACTGGGGTTTATTTGACAAGGTGGATGCTGAAATCTAACTCTGCTGGCCTGTATGTTGATGGAATACGCAAGTAAGTACAGTACAGTCAGGGCAAGGGCTCCAAAGATTATAAAAGGACAGGTGCAGGCGTGCAGCACTTTGAAGACGAGTCCTTCGTTTCACACTTTACATAACTTTTAAAACTCTTGCTGTCCTTTAGTTATTATGAGTCTATTGAGTTTGTTTTAATTCGTTTTTAGGGTTTGTAGATTGTTCATTTTAAATTGTATTTTTATATTTACTTTGCTCATGTCTTGTCTAGTGTCCCTTCTTTTTACTAAATATATTTTCTCCATTCCCTCGCTCTTTGAGAATGGTGAGAAAGCACTGCTGTTTGTTGATATTCTAATCTGGCTGCTTACTAATGATTGATGTTTGAAGCTCACAACGCATTGCAACGTGTTTTAAGCTTGTAGATCAGCCATTATTTGGCAAAGATTTGGTAGAGATGAAAAATACTTTATTTCCAATTATAGACTAAGTGGTACCAGATATGCAGCTCGGCAAATAAAAGGTGAATTGATCCCAGTGCACAGAGCCGGAGGACAATTTCACAATATATTGGAGCGTTTTTTTTTCCCCTCACGATAAAAACTATTATCATCCCATCCCTACCTAGGGCACCCCTGACCCAAGGTGTGACCCATTTTCCCTGACTCTCTGCCCTCCCCCAGCAGCAGGCGGCAGCCACAATAGGCAGGGTGGATTTTTTTTACGTACAGTATATTTCCTTCACAGGGCCGACAAACAGCCTTGGCATAGTAGTGTCATTGTGGAGAGGCTTTCCAATAATATGCTCAGGACATCCTCTGGAAAGACTTACAATTTAGTGGGCAAGATGTTCAGGACGACAGACTCTGGTAAGTCAGCAAAGAACATTTCAGACTTCCTTATGTAAAATCGTAACTGGTAATTCTCGATGTTTAGTGAGCTTGTAGAACAGTGCAAAACATAGAAATGAAACCAACCAAGGAAATGCATAGTGGTTGAGATGGTTATGATCTGATGTCCCGTTTTATCCTTGTAAAATAGACTTTCCACCGTGGTTTTTAAAGAAGTTCACCGATGGGTTCCCTGAGGACTGGAGAATCTTGTATGAAAAGCTCAGGTCAGAATGTTATGTTATGTTTTATTTATTTGATATGGACATCACAATCACATTGGACGAACCAGATGCATTGATATAAGTGATTTTAGCACAAGTACTAATTCTCATCACCTGTCCACAGGAGGCTTTTCTATTTTACAATAGTCAAATCTAACACCCAATCAAGTACAATAAACGTTAATACTAATCTAAAACCCAATCAAGTACAAAAACTATAATACTAATCTAAAACCCAGTCAATAAGAACTAACATACCACAATCTGACCCTTCAGCTTGTGGGACATACAACATCATAAATAGCCATAATCAAACAAGTCACACAGCAGGTAGAAATTCAGAAACTATTCATGTGAACACAGTTGATTTGATTTCAACCATAACTTGAGTCCTCTGTAAAAAACATTACCATCCGTCTCTAGTTTTAAAACGGTAGGCAAGGTGTTCCAAAGGTCTACCCCCTTAACTGAGAAGGCAGACTGTCCAAATGAGTTACTGCAGGTGGGAACAATACAGTCACCATTTGTTGAAGCTCGTGTTGCTCTACCAGAGCTTGGACGTCTCTGTATCAGTCCAGAGAACAGAGGCGAGACATGATTATGTAGACATTTAAAAACCAGTTTGGTTGTACAAAAACTCACAAAATGTTCAAACGTAAAAAGGTTGTTTTCTTTTCTTATAATGCCACAGTGGTGATGGTTTCTGATCCATGATTTTTATAGCTTGTTTGTATATTGATGTTAATGGTTTTAATGCAGTTTGGGAAGCTTGTGACCATGATGTGATGCAGTATGAGAGATGTGAGAAAATCATTGCGTGCATATACAGCTGTGCTGTATATGCCTAACATGTTGACATGTTAAATCCCTTATGTGACGGAAACAGTTTAAATTTGGTTTGACCTTCTTGCATATGTGCTTTACCTGTTTTTCAAATGTTTGTCCAGTATAATGCCCAAATATTTGACTTCACTCATTTCAGAGATTGTTTCATTTTTGATTATTACCTCAAAGGGATCCGTAACAGGCCTGTTACGTATTGAGATACACATTGACACTGTTTTCTTTACGTTTAAGGTTAATTCTGATGACCATAAGGTAAGTTTAATTCGGTCCATGTTTATCTCTGAATAGTATCCTTTTTTTGGTAATTCACTTGTGTTTTGGCTTTTTGTTAAATATGACAGTGTCTGCTGATTTGCTGTTCAAAACCTACCAGTTATTAACCTGGCTAATGATGCTCGATTCCTGTCACAGAAAGACGAACAAAAAAGTCAGACTTGTCAAGTCATCGTCTGAAGAAGCCGTCGCCAACCAGACATGGCAGAAGCCAAATGGTCGCCACACAGGTAAGCACAGGATTGCCTAAAGGAACAATGGTTGCTTCTGTGAGTTGGTTGACATTGGCAGGAAATGTAAAGTTCAGGAATTTGTTTTAATGAGGGTGGTATGACAACTAATAGAACAATGTAGACAATTCCCCCACACTGGTTCTAGACCTTTCTTCATCATGGCTCCCAAAACTGTGAAATATACTCTTAAAATATACATTTAAGTTGTGGTGTGAAGACTCACCTTTTCAGATGGCACCTTGCCCCTCACCTTGTATCCTGTTTTTTGATAGACGCTAGTTTATATGCAATGTCTTTTACTTTCATGTTTGTATTATTTAGGTTTGTTTTTATTGTCCATGAATGTTATTTACCTGTAGATGGCATGTTGTGTGGACAGATGCTGGGTCAATTGTGTACTTTATTGGCATTAGCTTTTTTTCTTTTCTTTAAGGAAATACGTTTTTTTTTGTCCATTTACCCTGTTTGTCAACTAGGATTCATGCTTACTCTGACAGAAACTCTTATCCAGAGTGTGCAATATCAGAGTTATATGTCAGACTGGAACCTTGATATGCCTTAAGGCCCATTCCCACTGGGCCAGATAACAGATAAAAAAAATCTCTTTCTCCAGATATTTTTCCATTCAAAGTGGATGGTAGATACAGATAAAAAAAAAAATTGCCACAGATAAAAGTATCTGTCGCAAATATCTGTGGTAGATACTTTTTTTTATCTGTATCTACCATCCACTTTGAATGGAAAAATCTGTTATCTGGCCCAGTGGGAATGGGCCTTACGGCATAGGCTGACTAGGCTTGGATTAGTACTCTGATACAGTATCTGGACAGATTGAAAAGACAATGTCTTGACAAGATTATTTTTAAAGTTAAAAGAATGACATTGCACTTCAACTCATGAATTGTATTCTAAAACTCAAGAACATGTAGCTGGAGACTGCACTACTGGAACAGTGTTGTCTATGTCTTACAGTTTATTTCTCTTCTCCAGCTGTCCCGTCCATTTCTCCTACTACCTCTGCAAATGTCGGTATGACTGTGTCCCGAAGCGGCCGAATAATAAAGCCCCCTCTAGATTATTGGAAAGGTGGGCGGGTCGTCATGGACAAGGATATGAACATGACGATTCATGATTCTTATGAAACGACCTTCTCTCTCCCAGTAAGCTACTAATACCTTGAACGCACTTTGCTCTTAGATGTTACTCTCATGTCGACAGATACACAATTGATGCACAATTGACTTATTTCAACATCTCTTTGCAGCAAGTCGAGGCAGAGATGACAGTTTCCCAGGCCAGCTGTGAAGGTAAGCATGTATGGAAGTACGGTAATTATTTTTTTGCATAAACCTTTTGCTCTGTGAAAATGAACTAAAGCAAGACCATGGCTTCTAGTTTGAGGTCATTAACTATAAAGTCAATAGAAACAAGCATATTGTCAGCCGAATTGTAAGGACCTTAAGTTTCTAAAATGATTTTCTTTTTGTGCCTATGGGTGGTTCTCTATAGGAAAGACAGTGGGGTCACTAATAACAATTGGTCTCAGTGAAGGTGCACAGCTACTATCATGATAATCCAGTCAGTGTTCAAGAAAGATCTTTTGTTTGGGCGAATGGACCGACCAAAATTGCCATCCTCACTGTGCTGAACACGATGTTATATTTTTTATGACATTAAGTGACATTAAGTGACATTTGTCTAAGTGGTTGTGTTACTAAGTATGAGTTCAGCCTTAGTTACTCACATTGATACTGTGTCATTTATATCCAGAAAAAACACGGCGGGAACAAAACGACAGTGAGATGGCTCCACTAAGAAGGGTAAAACAACCACCTTGCCACCGTAACAGAGCCAAGGCCCAATCTGAGAAACAAACTGGAGGACACAACAAGCCACTGAACACTGACTTGAGCATCCCAGAGGGATTTTCTCGCAGATCAACATCCATTGCAGAAATTACGGCCACACAGCCTGCATTGTGTACAGGTGGTGTACCTGAATCTGTAGCAAACTCGAATCGCAGCTCAAGGCAGAGATCTAAAAGCCCAAAGAAGCCGAGGTTGCCAAGAAAATGCAATCCTCCAGCAAGCTCAGATCCTTCCACTGCCGACCAAGCGTCAGATTCAAGTTATGACCTTTTGCCGAAAAGGAACAGCCGGAAGAAGAGCATAACTGCATCATCGGCTTCAAGTGATGACTCTCGGGTGAAAAGGAAGAGCGCCAAAGTTCTCAAAGAAACTGGATCGAAGACCAGGAAAGTTTTGAACAAAGGCAAACTAAAGGAGGATTCGTCAGATTCAAGTTATGACTTTTTGGTGATAAGGAACAGCCAGAAGAAGATGACCAATGTTCTCAGAGAAACTGAAACGTCGGCTTCAAGTGATGAATCTTGGGTGAAAAGAAAGCGCGCCAAAGTTCTCAAAGAAACTGGATCGAAGGCCAGGAAAAATGTGAACAAAGGCAAACTAAAGGAGGATGCGTCAAATTCAAGTAATGACTTTTTGGTGAAAAGGAACAGCCAGAAGAAGAGGACCAGTGTTCTCAGAGAAACTGGATCGTCGGCTTCAAGTGATGAATCTTGGGTGGCTTCAAGTGATGAATCTCGGGTGAAAAGAAAGCGCGCCAAAGTTCTCAAAGAAACTGGATCGAAGGCCAGGAAAAATGTGAACAAAGGCAAACTAAAGGAGGATGATGAGGACCAGTGGTCTGTGGCAGAGCTTGCAAGGCTGCAAAAGTATGTTTTCGTTCACAAAAGTTCTTAAACTCTTATTTGTTTTTGTTCCTGGAAAAGTTGGCCTATAAAAAAACAACGTAATAGTCATGAATTTTGAGTCCAAGAGTCCCTCGATTTGTCCCAGATAATGAATTCCAATACTTGGATCTGTGTGCCTTTTCATATTGATTTGCACACTGTAGAACAAAACCACTAAAAGTCATGCAGATGTTTTTTGATCTGTGAAGTCGACTGAAGGGAACAAATAAAATGTATTACAATAAATTACTTATAGCAACACTATAGCAGAAAGACTAAATTAAAAAAATAAATGGTTCAGCTTGAAATCACATAATGTGGATTGAATATCGGGTGCACATTCTGTCAATAGGCTTTCTTTAGTCGATGCTTCAGATATCAACACTTATTACTACAGTCTACATTTTGGCTGTAGCCTTATCAAAGTATCTGCTGTGATAGAACTGTTGTACCAAGGCCCAAAGTTGCGTATTACTGAATGAGTAATAATGTATATATATAATATATACTTTGTTGTACTTCGGTGCTAGTGGCAGAAAATCACTACATCGTGTTTGTTTGAAGCTGCCATTTTTGCTGACCAACAACTGTTAACTTAAGTATGTACCTAACACTGCATGTGTATTGTGTAGGGCTGTCAACCAGTTCCCAAAGCATTTGGTGAGTTTCTGGGATTCTGTGGCCCAGATGGTTGGAACACGCTCTGTTGAAGAGTGCCAGAGAGAGCACATGCCACAGGGAATTGTCAAGGTCCCGACCAAGAGAACCAAAGCCTCCAAGAAGAAGGAAGAGCCTGTAAATGATCCAGGTACGCATGTTCCTACATAACATAACCAGTGTTTTGTTTGAGCCAGGTTGTGGTTGCTTATTGAAGCTCGATTAACACTATTGACATCAATCCGATCCGACCCACTTGAGTGTAAGACTGGACCCATTTTTACACTCAACATAGGGATTGCAGCTTAATGGCGAGCTGAAATGAAATGCTATATTTTTAGCAGTCCCTGTACGGTCTCCATAAAAACAAGCTGGTGACACGGGTGAACAAAATCATGATTATTCATGGGGGCTTGCTGATGTAATGTTTCTCGTGAAGTGATTTGATAGAATATTTGGGAATCCAGTGTTAATTACTTTATTATTATATCTCCTTGAGTCCACAAAATGCATATTTTTCATATCCTGTGGTCTAAACTGTACACTAAAATATCTGAAGACATTTTGAGGTAGGAAATGTGCCTTGTGTTGGATGGATCGCGGTGCACGAGCCAACACGAGACAGTGCCGTTGCATTAGATCGTAGCCCAAGGTGGCGGGGCGGTCGGCTGAGACTGATTGACTGAGACACAATCAGCCTCCGTTTTACTAGCAAATCTCACAATGCAAGCTGCAATGGCTAGCTGGACTAGAACATAACTGCAAACTGTGCAATGATGAGTCCTTTTTTCTTTAAAGGACATGGAGGAACTGGCGAGATGTTAATGTTTGTGCCTCTTGTCGACCTATTCCCAGAACCTCCCAAGATAACTGCCGGAGTTGGAACCTTGAAGAGAAAGCAGCAAGTTCGTCAGCTTATGAAGGCCATGCCCAAAGAAGACTATGATGACGCTTTTACCAACGCTTCCATGTTCGCTAATCGTTTCCAGGTATCACTTTCTGTTTCAGGCTTTCCCTTTGTGGCTCTCAACTTATAATTTCTTCGGCTACTTTATTTATGTTTATGTATTTATTTACAAAGTAGCTCTTTCTAGTGGTTATTATATGTATGATAGTGTAATATGACATGAACCTTTCTGTCTTGCTGCATAGTTCCCTACCACCTTGTCTTGTGAGGAGTCGGACGACGAGTTGTTTCCAGATATGGAGCCTGTGACTCCGGGGACAGCAGGCTTCCCTACAGTAAAGACCCCTCAGTGTCACCACATTGACACTGAAGATATGCTGCGCTCTGTCAACAGGTGAATGAAGCTGAATTCTGTCTGTTGCCAGTGTTTTTGAGGGGCCGTCTAATATCTCAATGTTATGAAGCCAGAGAGTCTATTTAATTGCTGACTTTCTATGGCGTAAAAGCAGTGGTTCATTTATGATTAGTCCAGAATGCAAACTCATAATGGTAGTTTTTTTTATGATCTAATTGCACCCTACGGCTTTTAGTTAATGACTTGATTACAATGTGGTAATTGGATTTCTCTCCATTTGAAGGGATGATGATGACCGGTGCGTTTTTCAACTTCAAAAACGAATGAAGAAAAGCCGGGCTAATGTCCACCTTGATAGACGCACTGTAAAGGTACAACATTAGGATAATGAGAATAATCTAACACTGTCCATGTATACTTTAATCTCATGGTGGTGTTGCTCACTGAAAATGTTTTGTTGACTTAAAAATCTGTCATTGTCAGCGCTGAATACTTCATCACTGTGTGAAGTATGAGTTGAATTAGGATGCATACTTATGCTAAGTTCTTAATGTGCATTTCTTCTTTCAGGATACCAAACCATCAGTGAAACGATCTGAGAAAAGACGTCTTAATGGAGGTGGGTTTTCATGTCCAACATAAATGGCTGCAAGGTGACCTTGTTGAAGTGTGTTGTCAGCTTCATATCCATATCATACGTCAGAGGTAGTGGTAATCTTATCTAGGTAAAACTGTTTATCATATGTAGAATTTCAGTCTGACGTTAACATAATGCTGTCCTTTTCTACTAGAAAATGATTCCTTCCTAGTCTGGGAGACAAGACCAGATTCCGCATCGTTTGAAAGTGGAGAGGAGGAGGATTTTTACTTTGAGGACTGAAAGTGGAGAGGAGGATTTTTACTTTGAGGACGACTGAAATGTTTTAAAGATTGAAAATTTAACTAACTGTTTAACTTTTTTATTTTTTTTAGTCAAAATAAAGAATTTCTTCATTATTGTAAATGGAATCTGACAAATTGTATTTTTTTGGTTCTTAAAGGATAATTAGCTGTACATTTAATGTAATGCAAACTAAGGTTTCCATTTCCAATTTTGTGTACATATAAATGAGGGATGGTGAGACTGGAATTTAGCATAGCTTGTGATCAAAGCACAAAAGGAAGGAAATGGAATCACGAGTTGGCCATGCTAAGTAACGGATCAGTAGGCCTAATGGAAGTGGATATTGGGATTTTGGTCATCAGGCATAGGCTGATGACCACTGGGTCATCAGCCTATGTTGGCCACTGGGCTGCACATCAACACTGCCTGCCTGAGTAGTATTAAAGAACCCGAGACTAAAACCTAAAACAATCTATGAAAGATATAAGTTGATTTGGTATGAAAACCCACGCTGTTTATGTGACCGAGTATCCGATATGAAAACAGTCTGACATTTGTAACAAACCAAATTGTGTGATAATTGCACTACAAGATGAGTGAAAATACAATATTCAGTGACATCTTTCTTGGGTCCTCATGGCTCCACCCACAGCTTAATTGAGTTCACAATAATCCAATTAATGTATGCATGTATTTAAGGTTTAACTGCTTAATGCCATTAGATCAGAGATTGAAGCACCAGATATTTTGTATTATATAGCACTATTAATTCAAGAGTCTACTACTGATATATTTTGCTAATTTACAGTAGGCCTATATTGTGGACATTTGTGAACGGTCACATACACAGGTTTTTTGCTGTTTATTTTATTTTTACAAATAAAAAAAAATAAAACATTTTTTTTCCAACTTGAGGTCCTTCGCTCACTTTATAGAAGTCAGTATGGCCCTCTGGAATGTATTGTTGCCTACCCCTGTCCTTTTTAAGTATACCTACATGACTCCCTACCCTCCAAGTCCTGTTGAAATTTGAAAAATAGGTAATTGAAAGTAATGACAGTGATAGTAAAGGATTTGTCAGAATGCAGATGCAGAGGTGAATTAAATGTACCCCAATTGAAACAAGCCCAAAGGCTTTCTTGAGGTGTTTATCCATTTAGTTGATCTTGTACCAGTGAACTGTGCTGTCAAAACTGTACCTTTTCCTAAGCAAACTTCCAATATTAAGGCTTTAATCAATCAATCAAACCATAGAGGTTGAGGCAGATCATGATGCCCCCCCAGGCCCCCACCAAGTTCCAACACGCCACCATTACCACTCAGAGGAGGTGGAAGTAGTGTCAAACTCATCTCGACTCATCAGACTTGAATTATATTATGGTTTGAGAGCCATATGTTTGATGCATTTATTTTGTCTTGGAAGTGGAGGAGAAGACTTTACTATCAAGGATCTCGATTTAATTTGGGTCATAACTAAAAAGAGGGGGACTTGATGGGAATATATTGGGTGGGTCAGGGTGGCTCTGGCCACTATATAATTGCAAAAAGAAGCAGAAAACGTAGGCCTACTATTAATAGGTGGAAAGGTTCCACTCCGGTGCAATTGGTGGCGGTAATGCACCGCCATAAAACCCGCAAAAAAGCGAGTGAATTATATATGGAGGAAGTGACATCACAATATAAACAGTGGGCATTTGAAAGATTCCCGCGGTGTTTTGCTTTGGTGAGGCGTGTTAAGGTAAGATGAAGATCTATTTACTTCTGTTCGTACAAAGAGATGTGGAATAAAATATTAGGTTTAGTTTTCAAACTTTACACTTTAAACGAATACAGCTGGGTTACTGAGACGAGCACGAGAAAGTGCAAGCAAGAGTTATGACATGTTAAGGTAAACGAATGTAGAACGCTATCCAGGCATAAGGAATAATGTTAAGGACTGAGCTCCAAACCTCCCAAAACAAACTGATTCGACTACTTCTCGACCAGGGGCCCATGGCCCACGTTTCTCCCACACATTTTGCTTGCCTAAAATGGCTCAGCGTTGAAGACTGGGTTAAACAACTAAAAATGGGATTGACTTTCAAAATAGTCTATGCAAATCTGCCCTCAGTACCCACATATCTGACCAAACTTCTCCAAAAAGCTAGCAACACCCACAGCCACAAAACCAGCTGGCCTCCTTCAAATTCAAAAAACTGCCCTGAAATCTCACGTTTCAGGAGGCCAGAGGCGGAGGTAATTAATTATGTCCTGGGTTGCATTTTAGTCCTAAACGGCCATGTTGAGGACCAACACAGATGTTTCAATTTGTCTGATTGGCATAATGTGCAAATGCAACCCATGAATAGACAGGCGAGAAGTGACCCTTACCGTAGCCCCACCCCCTTGTTTCCCCTGTCCTGTACATGGTGTTTTATTACATGTTTTATTATTACATGTTTTATTACAGGTGGCTAGATATCTTGAAGAGAATAAACTGATCTACGAGTTCCAGTCTGGCTTCAGAGAGTCCCATTCCACAGATACATGCCTCATCTATTTGAATGATTACATCAAACGTGAAATTCACGATGGCAAATATTGTGGCATGGTCATGCTGGACCTCCAGAAGGCATTTGACACCGTCGATCATTCTATTCTGATCGAAAAACTCAAAGCTATTGGTCTTGATAGCACAGCAGTGAGATGGATGCACTCTTACTTGGTGGGGAGGGAACAGATGGTGGAAGTCAACGGAACCCTGTCCCCCCCCCTCCCAGTAAACTGTGGAGTACCTCAAGGGAGTATACTAGGACCACTGTTGTTCTTAATATACGTAAACGACATGTCATCTGCTTGTGACTGCAATCTGTTTCTGTTCGCGGATGACTCGGCTCTCCTAGTCTCAGGCAGAGACATTTTGCAGGTTGAAAAGGCCCTTAACTGTGAACTTAACAAGATCTGCACCTGGCTCAATGACAACAGACTCTCAATTCACCTAGGCAAAACTGAATGTATCCTCTTTGGATCTAGTCAGAAACTTAGCCTAGTTGAGAACTTCACAATTAAAGTAGGTGACACTGTGATAGAAAGAAAAAACCACATCTGCTACCTGGGTTTCATCCTGGAGGCTAACCTATCCAGTGAAAAAATGACCACCAAGGTAATCAATAAAGTCAATCAACGAATTCGCTTCTTGCAAAGAGTTGCCCCACTGATCAATATTAAATCCCGAAAGACACTAGGAGGTGCTCTTATTGGGCCCCTCATTGATTACGGAGTCCTTGTCTGGTATCGCGACGCCCCAGCTGCCTTAAAGCTAAAGCTCCAAACAGCCCAAAACAAACTAATTAGGGTTGTGCTTGGTCTCCCTCCTCTGACCCACCTTACCGAGCATCACCACGAAAGCGTGGGGTGGCTCAAAGTAGCTGACAGAGTACAGCATCTTGCAATGGGCCTGGTGTACAAGATACACTACACCTCCAAGATTCCCATGTACCTGACAAACTACTTCTTAAAGGTCAAGGATGTTCACGATCATAACACCAGAGGCAGCTCCACTAATCATCATCAGCGTAGATTTAACACTAAACAAGGCGCTAACTCGTTCTCCTGCTATACCATCAACATGTGGAACGCCCTTCCACAAGCCCTAAAGGAGAGCAAATCCCTAGCCTCCTTCAAAATTGGTATGAAAAGTCACCTTCAGACAGCAGCTACCCGTGACTTGTAAATAGACTAAGCCCCCATGCTCCCCCCCCCCTTTTTCTTTGTATTCTGCCTTTTGTATTTGATGTTATGCTTTTGAAACTGATATTATCCTAGATAAAGTACTATGTTCTATCCGTCTGTCTTTCAATGTTATATGAGATACTTAAAGTGTGGTTCCTGTGGAAATAAGCCTCGGCTTTCTAGGATCTCCTTTTAGTTGACCTTGTACCAGTGATTTGTACTGTCATGAAACTGTACTTTTTTCTATTGCAAACTTCTAATAAATTCTTCAATCAATCAATGTGATGACATATTAATGTTTTCTTTGCTTGCTATTTGTCATGTCCATGAATTGAATACCAAGGACTTCCAACGTAAACAAGACCGTTAAGGACTTATTTGTGATGTTCCTTTTAGGCAGGGTGTTTATTTAATTGTATGTGTACTGTACTACTTTTTTTTTATACTTGTACTGTTCTGCATTTTTGTCTAATAACATATTCAATCAAAAGCAATCAATAATTCTGTTGATGTCATTGTCACTTGCAGGTATTGTGTTTTTCGGTCGAACATGGACTTCAGGCAGCTTCAGGGAAGCCGGACGACCCGCAACTGGCATGTAAATGGAGATCCTCCAGATTACCCCAGGGAAGTTATATCTATGGTGTTGGATGATGATGGGTCGTTAATTGTGCCAGACTGGCACAAGATCAGGCAGGCAGATCATATGCCTCCCCCCAAAACCACAAAACGTATGCAACACACCGTGGCACAACATGACTCTCCTGCCAAGGTGTTTGCAAAGCTGAAATCCCAACTTCAGAGGGAGCGTCATCCTCTCCATGAAGTCGCCTCAAAGTTCAATTCATTTCACAGTAAGTTGTCACTCATTATTTCTTAATGTTGTCCATCGATGTAAACTGATCTAGAGTAGACTCATCTAGACAGGACTCACTTGTTACATTTCCATGCAAACTAATAATCACATTTTAGCTTAATTAATAAGTACTTATATTGTGATTGGTGGTTTCACAGAGTCAGACCCTCGTGTTTCCTGTAAGAAAGATGAGGTGCTCAAAAATGTCGGCAGTGGGAGGAGAAGACAGATCAATGGCCAAGGTGAGCATGTAGTCAAAGGGGAATGTCTACTTTGTATGAAATCATTATTGCCTAAATAAATACTTGCAGTTGCAGTCATCTGCTTGCCCAACAAATCCTGGTAAATCACAATTATTATTTTTTATATTTTCCAGTGTCTAACGTACATTGTGTACTAGGGCATTAACGACTTCATTACATAAGTCGACTCCCACCAGAGAAAGTCGAAAAAAGTTGATCCAATATTAGTGCTACATTACGTTTGGTATAACATGGTTCTATTGTGAAAATAGCAGATCTACACCCTACAGCCTCTATATATTTGACAATTTGGACAATGTTTAATTTGTCATTTTAGAGGTATTAAAAAGTCCTTAAATTGTCACTTTAGAAATGTGAAGCTACCCTCTATATATTTAAACTTTATGTTTGTTTGTTTACTGTTGAGTGAGAGAACAATGTTGCACATTAAGTTAATCATCTGGGGACCCGCCAAAATAATTGGGGCGTCTTGTGTGATGTGATGACGTCATCAACCGATAGTCGACTTCAACTCAACTTTTTACTGAGTCGAGTCGACTTGCAAAAATCACAAGTCGTTAATGTCCTATTGTGTACACAGAATATTGAGTTTTGTGTCCAATCTGCTATTGTGTTTCGTTTGATTTTATCTGTTCCTAGGTTGCTCTCATCTACTAGAAAAGCCATCCTCCTCCATTTACGATGAAAATGATGTGCAGGACACCAGCATGGAAGATTTTGTCGTTGTTAGAAATTCGCTCCCTGACAACGATTTGGACATAACCAATTGTCGAGCTGATGTTGCTGACTGCCAAACAGTTGTAGATGACCCTCTTCCTTGCCACAACTTGCCTCGGACCCGCATCTCAAATAATCATGAGGCTGTTCTTTCATCAAGTAATGCCAAGTAGAGTTTTTGCATAGTATTGTATTTGTACTATTGTTTTTGTTTGTCATTTAAATGTTTTGTGTGAATACACTGGACCCCAATGAAAACAAGCCATAGCGCTTTCTTGGGTTTAATACTTTTAGAATCTTTTGTATATTCTACTGTACTTTCTGTGCTTTTTTTTTCTTCTTTTTTTTGCAAACTGTTTTTAATCTATCAATCAGCTATGCTGCCAGAGAAATTACTTAATTTATGATGCTCCCTCCCTGGGCAAACCCTCATACAACTCCTGTTTATTTATTGACATCGCTTTGTTTTTTCTTTTGACACAGCAATGCCACAGTCAGTCTGATGGAACTCGCTGATATTTTCTTGTTTACTTTTTGAACAGGGGTGTGTGTTTCTTTGGAGAGGCTTCCTCAGTCTCCAGCCAAGCTCTTTGTATACCTTAAAGAGAGGGAGAGGAACAGACACATTCAAAAAGGTTGCAAAGCTGAACATGGCACAATGATGATCCAAAAGAGAGGTATTTATGGCATGTAATGAAGTGTAAAGCCTGATCCGTCGTACAAGGATGTCCCATGTATAGATTAAATAGGATCTATGTTTTTGAAATCCTCCATATGACTGGAAGAAGGCACAAACTAACGATATAATAAATAAATAAGCCATAAACTTTTTGAATGGTGATATATTGCCATAATAATGTGTGGTTGTCTTGTCACAAAATCCCAAGGCACCCAGGACGGGTCAACCTTCACAGCCTTTTCTAATCATCCGATGGAGCTCAAAACCTCCATGAATGATGTCGGAAGTGTTCCTGAAAGTGCTGAGCCTGTTGTCGAGTCCAGATTGGAAGGAGCAGATGACCCTTGTGGGGATGTCCGACCTTTTGTGGTGGACCCACTACTTGTCAATTCACCACGCGTCCGCTTCAGAAAGAGGTGTCAGACTCGGGATGTGCATAAAGTGCCTACAAAGCCCTCTGAAGACGCACACCAACAGGGCAAGGTGTGTAACACTTTAAAAGATTGTTCTCATCCGGGTCATCATTTAGAACGGTGGTTCCCAAACCTTTTAGCTCGAGACCCAAAAGTAATATTAAACTACTGAAAATAGCAGATCTACAAGCTCACTATGCGTCACAATCTGACATATTGCAAGTTCCAGCTAATCTATTTAAAAATGTCCTGCTTGGTAGGTCACTGGGGTTTATTTGACAAAGTGGGTGCTGAAGTCTGATTCCAATGGCCTCCATGTTAGTGGAATCCGCAAGCACCGGTAAGTATAAACTGCCCTACCATCTTTGATAGAATAGTATTTTTCAAACTGCCAGCACATAAGCACGTGTACAGACACAGGCATACACTATTAGGATTTCGACTAATTAAATGATGTAAATTCTTAACTTAAATTCCTACACAGGGACAACGTGCACTGGGAGAGTAGTAGCATTGTAAAGAGGGTTTCCAATTCTGTGCTCAAGACATTCTCTGGAACGACATATCATTTGGTGGGCAAGATGACCATGCTGAAGGACTCTGGTAAGTCACCAAAGAACCTTTCAGATATCATTATGTAAAAATATTGTGATGTTTCTGTATGTTTTGTGAGCTTGTAGAACAGTTCAAAACAGAAATGAAACAAACCAAGGAAATGTGACTGCAAAGTGGATGAAATGAAGGTTTTGACCTTATTACCTTATTAGAAGTTTGCATATAGGAAAAGATACAAGACGGTACTGTTCACTGATAAAAGGTCAACTAAAAGGATAAAGACGCAAGAAAGCTTTTGGGCTTAAATTCGACTCCCTTTTTTCCCCAATTCATACAGCATTAAATTACAGACAAATAAAACACAGAAGTATGCAAAAGATATTTTAATACAAAACAATTTGTATTTACAGTAAAAACATGGGTGTTTGTCTAAAAACAGTTTCGAGTTGCAGCCACCTGCAAGTGACTTTTCAGAGCAGTTTTTAAAAGAGGGAAGGGATTTACACTCCTTTAAGGCCATCGGTAGGGAATTCCAATTTTTTTGCGGCATAACAGGAGAACGAACTTAACCCTTTGTTTGAGCCAAATCTGGGTTGGATGCTGACGTGATTTGTGGAGCTGCCACTGGTGATGATAATGTTGTCCTGTTTTATCTGTCTTTTATAGAATTCCCTCGGTGGTTTTTAGAGAAGTTCGCGTATGGATTCCCTGAAGACTGGAGGATGTTTTATGAAAAGTTCATGTCGGAGTCAATAAGGTAAGTTGAATACAGTCTGTGTGTGGGTGGGGGCGGAGTGGATTTAGATATTTGTTTTAGGAAAGAAATCCGGACTGGATCCGTACAATGTTTTGTGAAGTTCTATATTGGCAGAATCAGCTTTATTTGCTTTTGTCTATGTTCTAAAAGAGTGATCTTTAATTTCTAATCCATAGAGCAATATCGCGCCAATTGCACTAGTTGAATAATGACAAAATAAATACACAACCCAAACCTTGATCAAAGTGTTCTTCAACTATTCAGGCCGGGAACACATTTTGCTGTTTGGGAGGGGCTTACAGTACATGTACAGTATGTAGCAACATATTTGTTTTGTAGGCTAATTTCTGATTTAGCCCTATTCTATAGGTTAGGCCTAAATGGGTTAAGCCTGTGTTAATGATGTGCGATTTCTGTCACAAATATTACATTTATTTGTATTATCTATGCTTAATCCAGCTTTGAAGAAGATCGCAAAGTCAGAGTCGTCAAGAGACCATCAGAGAAAGCAGTCACCAACCACTCTGTGTCTGTGGAACGCAAGAGGCGAAATGTTGTCAACACATGTAAGTATAGCATGATAAAATCTGAATGTGACATGCTTAAATAAAAGGCCATATTCAGGAATTGGAGTTGCTGTCTATACTAGGGCCTTGTACACAATTTCAAGTTACAGAGTACAAAACACCCACATTCAGTAAGCTGATACACGCACTACTGTTCTGCAGTAGTGGTTCGCAAACATTTTCATGTCAAGGCCTCTGAAATTCATATATATTTGACTGTGGACCCCCATTTGTTGCGCCAGGGACCCACGTACAGTAACAGAAGATGTGTCAAGATTTATAAAATATAGCAGAACACCTCATTAGTCACTGAAAGAAATATACCTGAAACTTGTTTCTGTTTTAAAACTATTACTGTTAGTATCTATCCAGTCCAATTTATTTAATAGCACATTTTACAATCAAGGTTTACAAAGATCCAATAAATACTTGTAGGGCATTCCATAATGTGACACCTCAGTATTTGACACAGAACTGCCCCCTAGTGGTGTAACATCTGGGGGCAAGCAGGAGATTTGCCTGTCTGGTGTTCTGGGAATGGAGATTGGAGTTTGTGGACATTTTAAGTGATTATTTTGTAGATGAAGATGCATGTTTGAAGGATGTTTGTTAAAAATTGTTAGACTGTTAATACTTAATACATAATAGTGTCGAGGAAGGTTCCCTGTAGTTTGAACTGGTTGCTATTTGATAAACCGTTTTGAAGTAAATGTAATTCATGGAGGTGAGAGGGGTTGGTGCTAGCCCATACAATATTACAGTATTTAAGGTAAGGATATACTAACTAGGCTATAATTTAGAGTAAAGCAAACTGAAATCTGGTTCTGTTGAGAAATTGGCTTGTTTAGTAGACATGCAAATATCATAATAACAATGTTATTTAGAATGTTAACCTGGTATCCTAGTTTCTTTGAGGCATTACAGTACATTGTTCTCTTTCCATTTCTATTTTCTCTTCTCCAGCTGTCTCCTGTCATCCTTCTTCCTCTTCGGAGGCAGATATTAAAGTGTCCAGAAGTGGTCGTATGATAAAGCCACCTCTAGATTATTGGAGAGGTGGGCGTATCATCATGGACAAAGATATGAACATGACAATTCATGAGTCCTATGAAACAACCGTCTCTCTCCCAGTAAGCTACTAATAAAGCTCGACATAGAACATACTTTGCTCTTAGATGTTACCCCCTCATGTCGACACATACAGTACCTGCTTGATGTAATTGACTGGCTTTACAATGACTTGTGTAAACATCTTGCAGCAAGACGAGACACGGGTGACGGTTTCCCGACCCAAACTTGAAGGTAAGCATGCATGGTAATGTAGCTCTAGTATATTGTCAGATGTTTTTGGGTGCATGTTTAAGTGTCACTTGTCAGAAATAAAGATCTCTAATATTGAATTCAATAGAATCGAACCTTGAATGCTTTTGATTGAAAATTAGGTTTTCACTTTTAATCAGTATTCATTGTGTGGACAGATTATAAAATCTTTTCAAAATGTTCTGTATCTTGAGCCCCATACACACTTTTACATGTACTTCAGATGGAGGTGCTCCACTATTTAACCAATACAGGCTATGTCTGTATGTCACATGTAACATTTAAGGACAGTTTTTAATTCTATTTTCTCTTCTCCAGCTGTCTCTTGTCGTCCTACTTCCTCTTCGGAGGCAGATACTAAAGTGTCTCGAAGTGGCCGTATGATAAAGCCACCTCTAGATTACTGGAGTGGTGGGCGGGTCATCATGGACAAAGACATGAACATGACAATTCATAATTCCTATGAGACAACCGTTTCTCTCCCAGTAAGCTACTATTAACTTCACATTGAACACACTTTGCTCAAGATGTTACCCTCATGTCGACACATACATGCTTGATGATGTGGGGACTGCTGATGTAAATTAGCTTATTGTAATGTGTGTGGTGCCCCAACTAAATAAACAAATAAAGTTAAGTAAGTAAATGTATTGATTTTACAATGGCTTATGTAAACGTTTTGCAGCACAACGAGACAAGGGTGGCGGTTTCCCGACCCAACTGTGAAGGTAAGCATGCAAGTACTGTAGTATGGTGTCAGAGGTTGTTGGATGCATGTTTAAGTGGGCTACACACCAAACTTTGTTGTCCAGACGACTACAGACAGTAAGGACCTTAAGATCCTAAAAGCCTAAGGGTGATACTAGAGGAAAGGCCATGGGGTCACCAAAATCGGGGTTTCTCCCTCTTGAGGAGATGAAGGTTCACAGATTCTCTTTTCCTGGTGTTTCGTACAGGTGGGTGTGTTTTCGAGGTTGGGTTTAAGCTTAAGTTTCTGTGAGGTTCCATGGCTACACACAAGAAAGATATCTAGGTCTAAGGCGCCGTACAGACATCTGTGTCACGCATCATCATCTTATCGTCTGAGAATGGCCACTGGGGGCGCCTTACTAATGCATTCTCAATGCAAGGTTGTTTGGTGTTTTGTCGTTGCCGTGTCTCTTCAAGAGCGTACAGGCTGCGGTTGAGCTAGAGACACGGCAACGACAAAAAACCAAACGACCTTCCATTGACAATGCATTAGTACGGCGCCCCCAGTGGCCATTCTCAGGCGATAAGATGATGATGCGTGACGCACATGTGTGAGCGCAGCCCTAAATAATCTGAGTCCCCAGACCTCCACTGAGGGACAAGCGCGCACACACACAGTAAAGTTTTCAGAGATATCCGGGTACCGTGTCTACACGGATCCAGTGAATCGGATATTTTTCAATGTCTTCACTGGGTTTAAATATCCAGCTTTGTGGCCGAAATATCCAGCTTCATGTGGCTGCAAGCCCCAACAGCACAAAAAAATGTCTAGCTTCAGAAATATCCAGCTCTGTGTAGCCATGGCCTAAGGTTGGGTTTAGCCATAGTGTAGTGTAGATTGTAGAGTTCAAGATGTGGTGTTTGGGAGGATGGAAGGACCAACAACTGAAACTTTTCTTGTGACATTTTGTCAAAATGGTTGTGCAGTAAAGTATAAATTAAGCCTTACACTGACCCTGTGTCTTCTATATCCAGAGAAAGAACGGAGTGAAAGAAGCAGCAGTGAGGTGGTTCCTCTAAGGAAGGGAAAAACATCACCTCGCCACTGTGACAGAGCCAGGGCCAAACCTGGTAAACAAACGGGGAGGACACAACAAGCCACTGAACTTTACCGACTAATACCTCGCAGGAAGAAAGAAGAGCCTGCACATTTGTAGCAGGGTAGCCTAGTTGAAATGGTGTTGGCTGTATAACCTCATCATACCCCTCTTTGTTAGAGGAGGTGGAAATCTCTGATGTCAAACTCATCTCATCAGACTGGAATTCTACATATGATACAGACTGTAAAATGAGCCATGTTAAACCTGATACTGTCTTTGCTACCAGAAAATGACACCTTGTCTGGGAGTTCAGACAATTCAGCGTTGCTTAAAAGTTGAGGGGAGTATTGTTTTACTTGAATGTTTTCAAATTAATAAAAAAAAGTTGAATAAAGTTAATTGGAATCTGAATGCTCGGTTTCTTGTTCTAAAAGCACATTGCACCCTCTAACTGTTTATTTCACAGCAAAAAGTTATTACATTTCTATCGAATTTGCGAGGTTTGGTGTCATGGTGGGAATAATGAAGGGTCGCTCGGCACCCCAGACTGTTACAGTCAGATAGTCTATATTGACTATGGTCTTTTCATTATTATTTTAACACAGTGCACCCGGTGGTTCCCAAACTTTTGTTTTCTAATTTAAGGAATTCCTTTGATTTTTCTTTTATTTATTAATGAAATTACTTTGAAAAATCATTGAATGTGTTTAATTCATGAAAATAATTGTGAGGAATGTTTTTGAAAATGATTTTGAAATAATTAAACTAATTTTAGGAAAGGAAATTAAGGGACAGTGTTTGGGAAACAGTGCCTTAGGTCTAGACAAATCACAGCCAAGAAATTGGATATCTTAAAAGAACACGAACCAGAGCTCTCTTAGCTTGTCACGTGATTCATGTCGACAAAGCTGTCATGTGACCATAGCTCTATATCAGGCTTGTTTGCCTGACTGCAACAGCTTGGATAAGCGGACAACGCATGGAATACAATGACAATCCTGTGAGTGCTCTTTAATGATTTAAAAAAGCAAATGTTTAAGTAGAACTGGTTTCTCTGTGATTTTTCCTCAAATAGGGTTTACATGTATTTTACATCGCTACTGTAGGCCTACTATTTCTGGTATTTATCACTCGTGGTGTTTTTGTTATGAGTTAATGACTATATAATAAGTATATTTGTATAAGTAAACAGTGTTTTAACTTCGAGTCCAGCTGAAGGTGAGTAGGTAACAGCCTGCAGCATGAGTGTTTATTTGCGTGGTATAGATTTGACCTACTTAAATCACACAAAGGATTTTGCCTGTCATAACCTTGGAAGAGTAAACACTTCCTGCTTTGAAGAAATGTTAACGCGTTAAGTGTTTGATTGTGTGGCTGTGCGAGTTGGTTTGTTTATGTGTTGTTTTATTTATGTGGCTTGCAGGCTGAGCTTTACCACTGTCCTGATATGCAGCAAGTTGGTTTGGAGTGGATACCTTGAGGCTGATCAAGATGTCCTGTAAGCAAACCCCCTTTTTCTTTGTCCTCTTTTTAAAACGCGTGCAATATCAAAGGTCCAAAATATTTTCACAAACTGGTTTTGAGGCAAATTAGAGGATACATGTTAACCAAATAGTTTTGCTCTGTCTGGAAAATGGATCCAGTAATGGTATGTGTGGACTCCTAAGCACTGATGCCACAGAATGTTTACACACTACTAGACAATCACAATATAGCTATGGCAACAGTCCGCCATTCCGAAACACCGCTATTCCGAAGCAGGGTTAGGTTAGGGTTAGGTTTAGGGTTAGGGTTAGGGTTAGGGTTAGTTAGGGTTAGGGTTAGGGTTGGCACTATTTGGTTTAAGGTTTGTTTTACAGATATTATGGGGTAGACTGAGTCTGATATTGGAATAAGGATATTACTGAAATGGCTTCCCTTTCCTTTAGGGTACCAGAGGAATGGACTCATGTGGGCAGAGTCAGCCCCGTTGAGGAGCTGGAGTTAACCTTTGCCTTGAAGCAGGAGAATGTTGACCTGCTGGAAGAAACCCTCCTGTTGGCATCGGACCCAGAATCACCACTGTATGGTAGGACTCTGCTTTTTCGCCGTTGCATTTTTCAAAGCACATTTTGGGTGAAAGAGGGAAGCGCTTGTTGAGCAACAATCCTCAAAATTCTTAAGTCGGTACGTGTGAATTTGAACTGAACGCTGAAAACGCCTGGGTGATTATTCTGGCACTTTTCTTTTGATTTCCAGATCTGGGTTGTGACTTGTAGGGCTTTAGTTTAAGAAAATGTTCTTTTCCCTCTGTTTTGACAAAATTCACCCACAAATAGCAAGCACCATCTTTGTCTCATTGATAAGACTAGAAGCTGGGCCGCCCTTCGGGCGGCCCAGCGTCTAGTCGGCGACCTGGCCAACTCGGAACAATGTAAATAGGGAATGAATGCCCCGCCCTTTAATGCAAACCCCATTATACCTGTTGTCATAGGACCCGTTTTGACCATCTGTTTGCCTGTGTCCATTTATGCCCATATATGGAGATATCTGTTATCTGTCTGTGTCAGCCTCCATTTTATGTCCATATATGGAGATCACTGCAGATATAGTTCTGGGTCCATTTTATGCCCATATATGCCCATATATGGAGATATCTGTCTATTTGCGTCCATTTCACGCCCATATATGGAGATCTCTGAATCTGTCTGTCTGTGTCCCTTTATGCCCGTATATGGAGATCTTTGTGATTCTGCGTAAATTTTATGCCCATATATGCCATTTGCGTCCATTTTATGCCCATTTATGGAGATCTCTGTATCCGTCTGTCTGTGTGTCTGTCTGTGTCCCTTTATGCCCGTATATGGAGATCTTTGTGATTCTGCGTAAATGTTATGCCCATATATGCCATTTGCGTCCATATAGTTTTTGTGATTCTGCGTAAATTTTATGCCCATATATGCCATTTGCGTCCATTTTATGCCCATTTCAGAGATTTTGTGTTGACTCATGTGGCGTACGTGATGTCAGAGCCTTATATGAAGTGATGTCACAATGAGTCAGAGCTTTCGCCGATTTCCTCAGAAACAGCCTGATGTCAACAATCAACCCCGCATAAGGAGATTCCGAACGTTTCGCGCCGGTTCGGAAAAAACGCGCGTCGGGTCGGGTCGAGACCCGGCACTGCATATGGAGATCTTTGACCATCTGTTTGCCTCTGTCCATTTATGTCCATATATGGAGATATCTGGCTATCTGCGTCCATTTTATGCCCATATATGGATATATGGAGATCACTGCAGTTATAGTTCTGGGTCCATTTTATGCCCATATATGGAGATATCTGTCTATGGAGAACGCGCGTGCCCGTGGGACGAACGGTTCTCGAGATACGCGGATTACCTACATACATACACACTCACAGATATTTTTTGTTGACTCATGTGGCGTACGTGATGTCAGAGCCTTTTATGAAGTGATGTCACAATGAGTCAGAGCTTTCGCCGATTTCCTCAGAAACAGCCTGATGTCAACAATCAACCCCGCATAAGGAGATTCCGAACGTTTCGCGCCGGTTCGGGAAAACCGCGCGTCGGGTCGGGTCGAGACCCGGCACTGCACTCCGTGCCGCGGCGGGGAACGCGCGTGCCGAATCTGAAGCCGGTGGGACGAACGGTTCTCGAGATACGCGGATTACAAACACACACACACGCACGCAGAGACTTCTCGCATTTATAGATAGATGTTGTTTGTACAGTGTATAATCTGCATATACTGACAAGGCACAATTATTCTCTTGTGTTGACCCAATTCCACACAGCATAACAGCTGTGCAGTGCTATTCCACTAGACCTGAACTCATTTATCTTCCTGCCCCAGTTAATTCAGAGGTGAAAAACACCTGCCCTTGTCCCCCACTTTAATTGTTGGGAGAGCACAATGACTAAATTAAACATACTTTAAAATGTGTCCTCCACAGGCAAGCACCTGAGCCTAAATGAAGTCGCTTCCCTTGTGCGTCCATCTGACTTGACTCAGAAGCTGATCCATAATTGGCTACAGAGTCATGGGGTTACAAACTGCCTGACTATTCACACCCAGGACTTCCTGCAGTGTACCATGAGTGCAGAGTAAGTGCATAACCTTAAACATAATTTATTTTGCTTACACAAGAACCACAATGAAAGCAGTTATGTGAGCATGTGAGGTAGTTCCCCCTTTCAGTGATTTGTGTCTGAATGGGAAACCGCTATCTTCTGCATATAATTGAAGTTCCTCAACTTGAAATACCTATGAAATACACTGGATCACTCAATAAGAACTCCTGACGCATGCGAACAAGTCTTGGTTTATTGTATGCCCTGAATCTCAAATAAACAAAACTGTAGAACTCCTGACGCTCCCACGTGTTGCACTCTGACCGTATTTAACCTGTGATGGCTAACCTTGAAATGAGATGGAATGAGACCACAAATAGACTTGAATTATTAATTCCAGCGTTGATCTGTATCCGTATATATTATTGAATGTGTTAAACCGATCCTCTTGGATGTACATAAATAGTTGATTTTGTTAACTTGCTATGTGGTTCTGTTTGTCCCGTTTCAGGGTTGCAGAGACGCTGCTTCCAGGCAGTAAGTTCCACCGCTACGCCAGAGACGGTCAGTCTGTGGTGAGGTCATCATCTCCATACTCCGTCCCTGATACTGTTCATCAGCACCTTGACTTTGGTAAGCGCCTGTCTTGTATTTTCATGAATGAAACATTATTTTAACCAAATGAGGTACAGTGTGTTGTAAAGCAGTGATTGTCAACCTGTGGGCTGTGTGGATATTGCAAGTGGGCCCCCAAATAACTGGTAAAACGCCAAGATGAAAAACTATTGATTGATCATTCAAATAAACTCAAAATATTTTTTTTAAAGATTTGTTTTAGGGCTTTTATGCCTTTATTCATAGGACAGTAGACTGACAGGAAATGGGAGGAGAGAAAGGGGAGTGACACGCGGCAAAGGTCGTCCCCATCGGGAATCGAACCGGCGCCGCCGCCAGGCATCCATGCCTAAGTGGTATGCGCCTGGACCAGTAGGCCAGCGGGCGCCCCTCTTTTGAGATTTGGCCTCTTTTGGGAGAAGTGGGCCCTGATCCAGAAAAGGTTGAAAACCACTAACTGGTATATCTGCAGTTGTTGGAGTTGGTCATTGGTTTCGTTGAGAAATGTCAACCCCACTGTCTGTCAGGTGTGACATTCATATCAGAAAGCCATAGATGGCCATCTCTACCTATAGTCCAGACATTGGGAGCGATAGTGACTCAGGGGTAGCGAGGCCACCTGGGAAGCTAAAGGTTTCCGTTTTGATCCACGGCTCCCCTGGGTTAGTGTTGAAGTGTCCTTGAGCAAAACCCTGAACCCCTAACTGCTCCCTATGAGCAGGTTAGTTGGTGTATTGCATGGTTAATGTAATGAATACTGTAAAGCGCTTTGGATAAAGGTGCTATATAAATGCACCATTTTTACATTGTTGTAATTGCCTCTCATCGGGAGAGGGAGACAGCGGACTTAACAACTTACAGATTGTAACTTAAAACATTATTTAATAATTTGATTTCGGTAAATCTTTCAAAAATTCATACAGTTGGAGGGGTTCATCGCTTCCCACCCAAAGGACAGCGCCTCAGCACAGACTTATCCAATAGGAGGCACAAACACTATAAGCCAGGGATGCACCTTGGTGTGACTCCTGCCATTTTGAGAGCTCGCTACAACATGACTGCAGCTGATGTGGGATCAGGACACAACAACAGCCAGGCTGTAGCTCAGGTACTGCACGTCTGCATTTGCCCTGCGCTTTTAACACTTTAACCCTAGCCTCGCTCTTTTGGACATTTAATTTTTAGTGAAAACATTTTACAATTACAAACATCACTATTTTTGAAGGATTTGGAAAATTATGCTTAAGTTGTTGAAGGCTTAATCATTATTAAATAAATGGGTAGCCCCACCATAAAATGTCTGTTTTTCCTGGAATTTGTCTAGAATTCTCTTTTCAATGCGTTAAAATGTAATGGCACATCTTTGACAACTTGGACTGATGATTTTCAAACGAAAAGTGGTCGATTAGTGTCAAGTATACTGTGAATAGTAGACACTGGGCTAAACATGCCAGACCACTTATTTAATGTTAATGAATTCATGATAATTTCCAGTTCCTGGAGCAATACTACCATCCTGCAGACCTGGCTGAGTTCATGGGCTTGTTTGGCAAGAGCTTCCAGCACCTGTCCAAAGTGGATCGGGTTGTGGGCACCCAGGAAGAAGGCAGGGCTGGTCTGGAGGCTAGCCTGGACGTAGAATACATCATGAGTACAGGGGCAAACATCTCTACATGGGTTTTCACAAACCCAGGTAAGTAGGTTTGTCTGTATTACAGTAGATGATCAACACAGCATGTTGGCAATACAGACTAAATATTCAGTTGTGGTGTGCCGTCTTTTTCCACGGATACTGCTTTTGTAGTTCTAGCACTCGTGCTGAACTATACAGTACATTATTCAGCAGGGTTTATTGTTTATGAGGGAGAAATAAAACTTTAAGGTTAGGGCATGACCAAAATAGTTTTTGACCAAATCGGGTTTGAGGCATGACTAACCCTAAAAGATTATGACATTTTACATGACGATTAATTGTCACTCAAATAATTGCGATTAACGATTTGTTTTTGTCGTTTACAATTACATTTCTGTTTGGCTTTTAGGCTTACAATGAAATTACTGACATTTGACAACGTTATACTTAAAAAAGAACAGTGATAATGGAAATAGCCGATCTACAAGCTCACAACGTGTCACGATGCGACGCGTTGTGAGCTTGTAGATCTGCTATTTCCACTATTTTTTGACATTTCTTTTAAATATATCAACGTTTTTCAACATTGAAACGATTATGAAAAATAATCACAATTATGTCAAATAATCGCGATTAGATGATTATGTAATAATTGTGACAGCCCTACTTATAGTATACAGGAAGTTAGTTTTTTCCTCTTGTTCCCTTATCCTCTAGGTCGTCATGAGTCCCAGGAGCCTTTCCTCCAGTGGATGGTTCTGCTCAGCAACATGTCTGACCTGCCCTGGGTACACACCATCAGCTATGGCGATGATGAAGACAGCCTGTCTGCGGCGTACATGACACGCATTAGCACAGAGTTCATGAAGGCTGGAGTCAGGGGAGTGTCCTTGCTCTTTGCTTCAGGTTAGTCTTTGGGAAACTGCACACAGACCACATTTTCCATCAATGTACTGTAGGCTTCCACCGTCCTCCATCCGACAGGGTCACCCACTTGTCTATTTGCTTTTGGGGACCCCTGTTACTAAACAAACATTCTATAGCAGTGACTACTATTTCTTATCTCAAAACCAGTGTTTTGCCTAATGTTTTATTTACTTTAATCTCACGTAGGTGACAGTGGTGCTGGCTGCAGACATTTGACCAGAGGAGGGAACTCCTTCAGGCCAAGCTTCCCTGCATCTAGGTAAAACATCAAGACTGGAAGTTAAAAAGAGGAAAAAATGGCCTACAATAATTGAAAAGTGTTGCTGTCGGGCAGAGACCTTGCATCTCCATGTTTCAACCTTTTATGTTTTTTCCTAGATGAATGCCCTATACTTCGGAATACTACAGGGTCACTCAAAAGTAGCAGAAATCGTGGATCCACTTCAACCTATTTAGAAAAATCTGTTAACTTTATTTTTTATAGAGGAAAAATCCCAATGAGATACAAGATCTTGGAGCCCTGTTTAAATTGTTTTAAATTGAAAGTGGTTATGTCTGTCTATGGACTTTATGAACATTGAACCAATGAAAAGTATTAACAAGAGCTTGTGATTGAAATAACTACACTGTTCTTCTTATCTTCACTGGAAGACTCGCTGTGGGAGAGCGCCCTCTAGTGTTTGGGTCAGAATGTAATTCTATAATAATAACCTGTTTCTCTCCATGTCCTCCCAGTCCATATGTGACCACGGTTGGAGGAACTTCCTTCAAGAACCCATTTAAACTGACTTATGAAGTAACCGATTACATTAGTGGAGGAGGTTTCAGCAACATCTTCAAGATGCCCGACTACCAGGTACAGTCTGCTAGACATTGGTATCAACTCTAAAGGCCGGTCCACACAAATGCAAATAGTCGCAACTCCTTGCAACAAAACCGTTGCATGCAGCTACTTGCAACCTCTATCCCCATTGGCAGTTGCAAGGAGTTGCATTGGTGCGATCTGGCCGCAACAACTGAACCATGTAACATGTCCTCACTGTCGGGTGGAAACCACGTATCTCCACCCTCAAATAGATCAATGCTATTGGTCACACTTTGTCTTGTCTCTCTCTGTGGGTTTTACAAAAATATTTAATAAATGAAAAGTTTGAGAGCTTATGATTACATCTCATAACTCCATTAGATCCTTTGGTACAGTTTTCCCTTTCCTTTCAGTTTTGGACATAATGTAAAAGGTTTCCACCTGACACCGACACGATATTTAAATTAATAATCTAGCATCATATAGCCTACAAATGTATTTAATTTCCATTAGGAACCAGCAATGCAGGAAAAAACATGACGGAAGACAAAGTGAAAAATGAAATGAATATATTAATGAAAGTAAGGAGGAAGGAGGCGAAGAGGAAAACGTAACTCTCACTATTAAAACTGCCAAGACTTGTATTCCACAGCGTTTTATCTATGGCCTAGGCATTCTACAAGATGCTGATGTCTGTTGATCTAAAATGTGGTCGCTTGTCTCCCAATAAGGGAGTCTTACTGGTGTGTTTCGCATATTTTTGGTGTTTCACATAATCTAACACGAAAATACAAGCTCACAGTGCACACTCGCTGTTTTTGTCATGGCCACAATATGCACACCAGGATGAAAGTGTATAAGTGTGTTTCATGTGTCCATGTGCTCCCATAGACCAGTGCAGTGGACAGTTACCTGAAGGCCACAGCAGCCGGCCTACCGCCACAGACCTACTTCAACACAAGTGGAAGGGCCTATCCAGATCTGGCTGCTCTGTCTGATAACTACTGGGTGGTCAGTAACAGAATACCCATCCCCTGGGTCTCTGGGACCTCAGTAAGTAGCATACTTCTGTCTTTTGGGTGGCTTATCATATGTCATATTTTGGATGTTGTATTATAGCGTGGCTTCACCATAATAAGAATTGGAATTGTTGTAATATTTCCCATATTGATTTCCCCGTTCAAATCACACTGTCTACTGTACCTTCCAGGCATCGACCCCTGTGGTTGGAGGAATGTTGTCTCTGATTAATGATCAGCGCCTGCTGAAAGGCCTACCTGTGCTAGGTTTCCTCAACCCTCGCCTCTACCAGTTGAAGGGACAGGCCCTCTTTGATGTAATTATTATACTTTCTGCTACTTTCTAGTTTCCTACTGTAGCTCATTGAGAAGGGCTTTAACACTATTTGGGTTTGATTCCTAATGTAACTCAATGAAAAAGGCTTTAACACGTGGTTTGGGGTTACAATATGATTCCTATTGGAGGCACACATACTGAATACTGTATCATATTATTTTAACTATACTGTTACATTTATAAGAAAGTACCCTTGGCATCAAATGTATCGTTTCGCATCATTGTGCATATGAAATGTACAGCCATTGACAAGAAACGACATGCCCAGTGCTGCCAAATGACCCATTTGATGTCACGGGCATACACTAATGCACTTTGCCTTTTCCACACTATATATATGTCCTAGTAACATGTTATAAAAGAAACTAAATCGTACTGTATCATCAAAAGAGGTGTGTGTGTGTGTGTGTGTGTGTGTGTGTGTGTGTGTGTGTGTGTGTGTGTGTGTGTGTGTGTGTGTGTGTGTGTGTGTGTGTGTGTGTGTGTGTGTGTGTGTGTGTGTGTGTGTGTGTGTGTGTGTGTGTGTGTGTGTACACACATTTTAAGTCTTACTTTTATGCATGGGCTACTGTGATTTCATAATGTTTTATTTTAAACATATATTGTAAGTCAGGGCTACTCAACTTAAGAAGGCTCAGGGGCCACTCAGCAAAATACCAAAAGTCCAAAGGGCCGCAAGCTAAAAATGACGGTCCCATTTTGGACATTTACAATGATTTTGTAACACTTCATGACAAGTCTAATAATTAAGAAACGCACAGAAAACAGCCACATTTCCATCTATATAAGCCAGGCCAAACCTCATTGAACCAAAAGATTATGGATGGAATGAAGAAATTATCGAATTTGATCAAATTAGGCTTTATTCACAAAATGTGAAGTGAAAATTAACAGAACTGGTTCAATCGTTTTGTAACCGCCCCTATGTCTGGGTATGCAAGGTTAGTGAACTTTGGCAATATAAAGGTATGTTTTCTCATGCCAATAACACTCCAGTGAGCCCGACTATGGTTGTCTGCTGCAAAATCTCAGCAGATTTGTCTGTCTGACCGTCTCGTTGTACAATAGATCTAGTGTAGCCGCCAGCATCTCCGCACTGCTGTGTTCAGGCTGTGTTCTGTGCATTGATCGAGGCTCAAACATCACCGCATTTTGCGTTGCGCGTTAACTTTGACAGGCTTAGAAAAATCATATTTTTATTGGCATGAACATAATGGGCCGCACAGACATGCGGAAAGGGCCGCATGCGGCCCGCGGGCTGCGGGTTGAGTAGCGCTGTTGTAAGTTATACTAAACAGTGAATTATGTTTCCTATTCACAGGTGACTGAGGGCTGTCACCTGAGCTGTCTGGATGAAGAGGTTCAGGGGAAGGGTTTCTGTGCTGCCCCGTCATGGGACCCTGTTACAGGCTGGGGAACTCCAAACTACCCTGCTCTGCTGGCTGCCCTGCTGGATAAGTGAAACCTTGCTAAAGGAATGGCAGAGAGGTCTTGCATCCCAAACCAAGGTCCTGTCCTGGTCTGTTGACATAGAAGTTAAGGTCTGCTTGGGTTGATTTCATCATAGTTGCTTCCACTAGTCCTCTGTGATTTTCTTTTGTCCCCACCTTTTTTAATCAAGTAGCTGACAACTGAGCTGGGATTCAAAATACTACTGATTCTATCAATATTATACCCTACTACTGCTGTTGCCTGCTACTATGGTTACTTGCACCCCAACCCTCTTCACCCTGGCCTGTGAATTTTGAAGCCAAAATGTCAGCAGTACCAAGCAGAATAGCTTGTGAAAGTGCTCTTGAATCCCAAACCAAGCTCCCATCTTCATCTGTTGTCATAGTTGCGGCCTCATAGTTGCGGCCTCATTGTAAACGCAGAAAAGAAATTGTTTTGGCTTTTTTCTTGATTTTTAAATGCAGAGGAAGCTCCTCTCCATGCCTTATTTTGCTCGTGAACTTTTGCTTGTAATTGTCACATGGCCTCTCCTCCTCTGGCCCAAGGCTCCATTATTTAACACCATTATGGCATTGTCACTCTCCCTGGAGATGCTTAGGCTGGAATTGCAATACGGTCTCCATAAATCATTATTGAATCTATTCGGTCATTACTGCTGTGATGACTCGAACAATTATTTTGCATCAAGTAACTCACAACTGCAATACGATTTGGCATACTATTGCTTCTTTCAATAATGTAATACTCTATATTATTGCCTATAACTATTTATATAGTTATGTGAATAATCTGTTTCAAGTGCGATTTCATATTTTTAGCATGCAGTCCTTCTCAGGTTGGGTTTGTAGATCGTTAAAATGGTCAAAACTACTTTTCTTGTGGCGACTACTCCCAAATTATTTGCTGTACTAAACCAGCCTAATGAACCAGCAATATTGTTAGGTAGCATTATTCCTATAGTCATCACTCGATGTAACAATGTTTGCATGTGTGAGCTGTGACATTTCAATTCTAAAAATGCTATGCTGACTTTGACATTTGAACATTGCTCAATTAATTGTTGATTAAAATATTTTAGTAGGATCAATGTCATTTTAAATTGGTTTGTACTTTTAAGACCCCATGTTTATCAGGTACTGTTGCAGTGGTTAGCCTACCAAATGTAATTACAAGTAAACTTTATGCAATTGTAGATCAATCCACCAGCATTGTTGCACTTCTTTTTACTTTTTAATACTGTAAATAATGTAACTCTGCAAAATTATGTACTGTATGATGTGTTGATTGTCCACATTTAATAAAGATTAAATGTATTTTGAATTGTCAGCTTATACCTTCTCTTCAAATTACATGGAAAATGCACGCATTACATCCAATTGACTATTTGTTTTGTGCACATACTGTGGTTGTTGACAAACCTCAGTTCTCAAGCTTTTGTCAAGGAAAAGCTAATCAGACGCCATCTGAAAACGTAGTGCCAGGAGCTCCTATAAGAAAGATTTGTATTAAAAGATAAAAAATATAAGATGGAGACAAAAAGACATGCTGGGGAATCAAACCGGTGACCTCCTGCTCCCATATGCTCTCTAACACTTGAGCCACTGTGCTTCTAATAGTTCCAAATTCCAAAATGGATAATGACAGTCATAAACCTTCAAACATCTGGACAACAAACAGTAGACAAATGCTGTTAATTTTTTTTTTTTTTTTTTTCTTCTTCTTTCGTATTGTTGGTTGTTTATGTAATCAGAAGGAAGAGCGATTTGAGCAGGGACCAAGGGACTGAGTTGGGTCATTGACTCCATGATCAGGAGGTTTGGGTTCAAACCTCACTCGATTCTTAAATTTGAAGGCTGGTTTCCAGAAGAACTTTACCAGCACTGAAAGCAGCGTGGAGTGGCAAGTTCCAGTGGTGCAGCGGAACAGTCTTAAAGATTAGACTGTATATCTTGACAGTTGTTGCAATAGGCTGTGCCAGTTGGAAAAAAATGCACCTTTGCCACCTCAGAATATATGCGCACCTACATTTGGACGTCCGTTGCGCATATATAGAGGCTCCCACGGTAATCACTCCAGTCGACGCACGCCTGCCTCTTCTCGGTCAAATCCTGGTCATGAAAAGAGAACTGACAGCACTGGCATTATAATTATTATAATTATAACTCTCACTATAATCTGTGAGAGAAGAGAAGTCTGTTAATTTGCTGTAGAGTCATGATTTTATCCTCTGTCTCTGTCAAACGATATCAATCAATGTGTGTGTGTCAGGGTTGCCAACAGAGGACTGTCAGAATCCAGGAGATTTCTATTTTTTGTAAATAATCATCTACATATTATTTATTATATATGCCACAGCCCCTTTGACCTGGCCTGTAGGGCCTGTGGTGTCCATATATGGTGTACTTCCTGTACGTGTGCTTCTCCCACAGAGCCTATGGGTGTTGGCCAATGAGCTTGATGATTAGGTGCATTGGGAGCAACTGGCCAGAACTCCCTGGAGCCCTACATAATACTGGGTGGCAAGCTAGTTTCTCTCTCCCTGTCCAGACGACAGCACCTCTTTTGTGTGCTTTCCCTTATGTTTGAGTTTGCACATTCTTCAACACCCCACACTTAGCTGGGGACCCACATGCCCAAAAGCTCAAGGAATAGGGTAGGACCTGTGATTTTCTGCCGTACTTTTTATTTGTGTTTTATCTATTAGTTTGGTCATTATAAGGTCCACAGAATGAGAGGCCTACTCTGCCGGAAACATCGCAAAAAAAAGGTTATGGCCATTTGTATATTCACTGTCCCATTGACTCTACTAGAAATATTTAAAAAAAAGGTAAAACATCTGCTTTAATTAGCATGTGAGGGGTCAAACTAGGGGTTCTTCATGATTTTGAATCCATATCAAGCATTTGTTTTGCATAAAAAAACATTGCTTGGGTTAACTTTCGGCAGCCCAAAACTGTGAAAAGTGGAAAAGAAGTGATGACTCTCACTTTTGACTGTTTTGGGGGGCCGATATCTAGCCCTAGGAATGTTTTTCATGCAAAACGGATGCTTGCAATGGATTTAGAAACCCTTAGTTTGACCCCTCACATGCTAATTAAAGCAGACTTTTTTTTCCTTTTTTTTAAACATTTCTAGTGGAGTCAATGGGAAAGTGAATATACAAATGGCCATAACTTACTATACTTTTGCGATGTTTCCAGCAGAGCAGGCCTCTCATTCTGTGGACCTTAATGACCAAACTAATAAAACAAATAAAAAGTACAGCAGAAAATCACAGGTCCCCTCCCATTTTGGTGACTGGGTCCCCGGCTAACTACACCTACCACACATCCATGCATTGCTGACACTACTGATTACTGACCTACACACACAGCTCAAACTCTTGAAAGTATTACTTAAACATTTTGTTAATAAATTATTGTTACATTTAAAACCACTACCACGTGTCTTCCTCAATTTGTCATGGCCCCACAGGCCGGGTTGTGACACATACACATTTAATTATTAATTATATATTTAATAATTCAGTAGTATTTAATTGAGAAACTAGTTAAACTTTAAAGTTTATGGTGTGATGATACTTGTATTATGTAGCACTTTGAGATTGTCACAAATGTAAAGTGTCTTTTTTAATGTAACTGTCTAAAGTGAAGGGCAAAACAAGAAAAACTTTTGATCATCTGAAACTAAGAAATCCATATATGACAAAAAGGGTATGAATTTGAATGACATTACTTGGGCTAAAATGAAACGTCTCTGTTTGCTTTAAAGTGCTTTCAAGTGTAAATGCAGGTGCAAACTCAGTAAAAGTACAAATGGTTTTAAACAATAACCTGGAATAGAGTGTCAAAATGAACCCTGATCATCAGGGGGTGATCTAGTAGATTCAGTCATTCTATCAGGGGTAGAGGTGTTTGCAATGGATTTTCATCTTTTGACCTGTCATCTCTCATTTCAACTTTAAATATAACCTCCAAAATCATATTAGTGTGAAAGGCCTGGTGGTGCAAGACTAAAGCAGATGCCTCACAACCTGAAGGTTGAGGGTTTGAATCTTGGTCAGGGAATGTCTTCATTTTTCTTGTTTTTAAGGCAATGAGGGCAGAGAGAGCCCAGCTCCCTCCTCACGCCTTCTTTTAGCCCCGGTGGAAGAGGGAGGAGTCTGCAGGTGCCACACCTCCAGGGGGAGGAGCTTTTGAAATTTACATATTAAGTTAAATATATTTTTTATTCAACATTTTCTCTAATTTATTGTGTTTTTCTTTATGTTAGTAATCCCCAGTAATTGTAAGTGGTCATTTTATTTATCATTTTATTTTTTTCAGTTTATATATTGGTGATCTTACTTTTATTTTATTGTTTCACTTTTTGTTGGGACATTTGAGTTCATTGTAGGCACCTTTTGGGTTGGTTTATTGGCTTTTGATGTGGTTTTGAGACTTGAGATATTTTGGTTTTGTTTGTGGTTTGAACTTGGAACCTTTGACTTATAGACCTTGGTTTTAACCATTGAGCCACTTTGGCATGGATGATATCAGGGCGAATGTAATACTTAACCCAACTTTTAGAATTTAGATAGACAGTGAAAAGTTCCAGTGGGGAATTGAACTCCTCACCCTTGGTTTGTTAAACCTTTGTTCATCGCTTGAGCCACACTGGCATGGATTATACAAAGGCGGACGTAATACTTAACCCAACTTTCAGAATTTAGATGGACAGCGTAAATATCCAGTGGAGACTTGAACTTGACACCTTTGGTTTGTTAAACCTGTGTTCATCTCTTGAGCCACAATGACATAGAACTTTATGTCAGAGAACGTAATACTCAACCCACGGTGGGTTCTTCAGGCTTCAGTATTATGTTGATCATGGCCAGTAATAATGTCAGTATCATGTCCAGTATCATGTCAGTAATAACTATGGTCAGTATCATGGCCAGTATCATTTAAGTTATTCTATAGGGGGGGGTAGAGGGGTAGAGGTGTTTGCAGTGGATTTTCATTTTCTGACCTGTCACCTCTCATTTCAACTTTAGATATAAGCTCCAAGATTGCATTAGTGTGAAAGCCCTGGTGGTGCATGAGTGAAGTAGATGTTTCACTACTCGAAGTTTGAGGGTTTGAATTTTGGTCAGGTTATGTCTTCAATTTCTGGGTTTTTAAGGCAACAAGGACGGAGACAACCCAGCTCCCGCCCTCGTTTAGGCCCCGTCGGTGGAAGAGGGAGAAGGTTTAGAAATGTACATATTAAGTTAAATCATTTTATTCAACATTGTCTTTATTGGGGCTTTTTTGTATTATTATGTTAGTGATTTACCCAGCAGTTTTGTGGTATTTATTCAGTTTATATGTGACTGTCATTGATTTTTCCCATTACCATTTTAATTGATAATTGTTTTGTTGAGACATTTGAGTTTCATTGTAGTGCACTTTCAGTTTGATTTACCAGCTATCTTAATTGTTTGGTTGGTTGAGATATTTCAGTTTTATTTGAGGTTTGAACCTGGAACCTTTGATTTGTAAGCTTTGGATTTAACCTTTGAGCCACGCTGGCATGGATTGCACAATGGCGAATGTAATACTTAATCCAACTATTAGAATTTAGATGGACAGCAAAAATATCCTGTGGGAGATTTGAACTCCCTGCTTCAGTGATAAAGTGAAAGATGATATTCATCCAGATGTTGGACTCTAGAGATAAGCCTTACCTTTCATTTCAGTGATTTTCTGAATGGGCAGGTCTGAACGGTACTCTTTTGAAATCGAGCTCATTTCCTATTGGGCCCCCTCGAGAAGGGGCGGTACTTTTTGGGAGGCTATATTCTATTGACACGATATATATATGAGTTGGAATCATGAGGTAAAGTGGTACTAAAATTGGATTGAATTGGATTGACTCTACATGGTCCTCATTGTGATACTATGCGAATCTTCTCTGTATCGTTCCAATTTTAGACCAAAGGCAGCGCTCGGTGGCCAAAAAAGGACATATTGGTACAGCATCTGAAATGGCTTGGAAATAGAGACAGACTAAATGTCTGAACGGTTGTTTTAGCTAATGGTGTAGTTGTTAAGATACAAACCTTCAATGTAAAAGGTCCTGAATTCAAAACTGCTGTTGACTGTTCTCCAACTTTTACCTAGATATTTTACATTTATCTAATCTTACATTGAAGAACACACAAGAGACCAAATCAGACAAATACAGTCCTTGGTTAAAACCCAGCATAGATATTCTCCACCTTTTACATTACTCATGCAACCTTTTTCTGGTCTTTTAGTAAAAACTAGCCCTTACCCGTTCAAAGATATGAGCTCCGAAATGATGTGCAGTGTGTGGATTATGGGATGTGCACTGTGCACACAGTATATGAGGGATGGAAAGTAACTTTAACTGGTGCTTGCATGCTAATATGTAGGAGCATCAATGTAAGAAATACCCGTTCCATTTAATGGCTACAGAGATACTCTGTGTACCGATCTGCATGATTTTGGACAACATCTGTAACAGGGCCAGAACCCCCCCCCCCCCGCCCGCCCGCCCGCCTGCCCGCCTGCACACACACACACTACCCCCCCCCCCCCCCGTGTGTGTGTGTGTGTGTGTGTGTGTGTGTGTGTGTGTGTGTGTGTGTGTGTTTGTGTGTGATTGTGCATGGCCTGAACAACAGCGCCCCTCCCTTAACATGTGTGGTCACAAAAGGTACTGTAGGCTAAATAGATATAGATACACCATAAAAATGCAATTATACAGCATAAGATTTGTGAAAGTGACAAACGGTCTTCACAGTTATGTCAGGTGTGTTCATATGCTGATGGTGATGCGATTTCAGATCAATTGCTCCAGCCACTGAGGAGAAACGCGGTTTCAGACAGACACTCAGACAGACAGACAGACAGACAGACAGACAGACAGACAGACAGACAGACATTCGGAAAATTATATGTTAGATGTGCAAGAGACTCAATTAGTAGTTAACCATAGTTGGAGGAGTGGTTATGATATGGGCCTTGCTGCCACAAGGTTATTGGTTCAATCCTAAAGATTTTCTGTCACTTTTATCTGGCTCTGTTACCTTTATCTAATCTTTTAATGAAGAACATGCAAGAAATTTGACCAGGTTGAGCCATGGTGGAGCTGTGGTTAAGGAACAGGTCTTACAATCTGAAGGTTCTGGGTTTAAAACCATCAGGTGTGATTTTCAAGTTTGAACCAGCATTACCACAAGCAGAACCATTTGTTGTTTATTTATTCTATCTTTCTTTATTTCTTCTTTTTATTTGGCTTTTTGATGCAGTGGATAATCAGGATGTTCTTGATTTGAAACCAGCAAGAACATTTCCCATGTTTTGCCTGGCTCGTGTGACTTGATCTTTCATTAAAAACTGCAAAATTGGACAGACCTGATATTAAATTCAATAGTGTGGAGGTTAAGATGCAGCCCTAGTTAACAGGAGGTTTTGGGTTTAAAAAAAGCATAGAATTTTCTCTGTATTTCATCTCCTTCTTTAAGCTTTATATAACCTTGAAATAAGACATTATATGGTTCCAGTGGTGCAGTGGTAAGATCCCTGACTGGCCATTCATATGGTCCTAGTTCAAATCCAGCAATGAATTGTTCTAGTTTTTATCTCACTCTTGCACCTTTACCTAACCTAACCTTTTACTGAAAATGTGCAAGAGAACAAGATTCGTGCAAACATTCATGGAGTAGTGGTTCAAGTGAAGGCTTGGAGGCCAAAAGGATATCAGTTCAAACCTGGCAAGGTTGTTGCTCAAAGTTTTTCCTGTACTTTTAACTAATCTTCACTTGAAATCGTGCAAGAGAACCATTGCTTTAAGAGCCATGGTGGTGCAGTGGAGTAGATACAGTGCCAACAAGCAGAAGGTTCCTTGTTCAAACCTATTATAGGGATTTTTCAAAGTTTTACCTGGCTCTTTGTACCGTTACCTCTAATGTTTCACTTAACAGCATGCAAGAGAACTGATTTATTAAGAACCACAGTGGTGAAGTGGTTAAGAAAACTGCCTCAGAGTTCAAAGACTGCGAGTTCAAACCTCACCAATGGTGAAGGAAAAGTGCGAAAGATGGCACAAGGGAAAATCCTGTAAAATGAAAATTCCCAAAATGCAAAACCGAGAAATGGAAAAAGACAGTAAACACCAGCATGTAAGGTATACTACACTAACGAAATTCCAAAAGCAACGCCTCGAGATGGGCAGTGGCGGCAACGCCTTGAGATGGGCAGGGATGGCACCAGCTTGAGATGGGCGGCAACGCCTTGAAATGGGCAGGGATGGCAACGGCTTGAGATGGACGGCAACGGCTCGAGATGGGCAGTGACGGCAACGGCTAGAGAAGACAATGACTCGAGATGAACCGTAACGGCAACAGCTCGAGATTGGTGGCGACGGCAATCGCTCGAGGTGCACGGAGATGAAAGGAGGCGAAGAAGGGGAAAAGCAAACAAAACTTTTTTTTTTTAAATGTATTTACATTTTAAGCCCCTCCCCACCTGAGGGAGTCTTCTTATGGACAAAAGTTGAAAATGCTGTCACCTGGATTCAAACCCCCAACCTTCTGCTTACAAGACCTGTTCTTTACCTTTCCACCACCAGGTCGCTCACACTTTAGCTCATTTAGTTTTTTTTAGATCATATTTAAAGTCGAAGCAACATATGGCAGGTCAAAACATACAAATATTTAAATATTCGCATATTTAATGTATTGTTCTGTTTTTTCCATCATAAAGCATTCATTTTGGTATTTACATTAAAATAATTAATGGCTATAAAGTGTCGTACTACACCCAGTCATGGCATGCAGCATATCACATTAATGAACAATTATAAGCTGAGACACGGCATGCAGCATATCACATTAATGAACAATTATAAGCTGAGACACATAGTTATCAACTGCATTCAGTTTAACAGATTTTAGACAGCATCCTGTCTTTTAACTGATTCTAGACAGCATTCTGCCTGTTTGACTTGAAACCTACATAAAATAGATTCCAACCACTTGAATTCCATGTTTTTGTTACAACATAAAAACCTCACCTCAACCATTTAACTATGGCAGCCGCGCCTGAACCCCCTGAACAGAGGTACTGCCGAAGAAATAAGCTATTTATTTACAAACATGTTTTAAAAAAACAAAGCACACATGATAACAACACGTAATGGAGTGCTCGGTACAGTGTGTATATTCATCCTGCAGAGGTCGACGTTCTTACTTTAAGGACGCGGCGGGGAGATCTCCTCCATTCGTTTCCGTGCGGCGAAGCAGGGAAAGGAGCGATAGGGAAGCGGCGCCAGAGCGTGATTGAGTCCGCGATCCACGTACAGAGACCTAGACACTTGTAATCCAGCCATGTTGTTTGTGCTTCTTGTTGATTTTCTACTCCGTGGAGTGAAGGAGTGGCTTCTGAGCCAACCATGCAGCTAGAATGTAAGTGAACGGCGCGGCCTGCTGGATGCTACGAGTAGCACACCCACTTCCAGAAAAGGAGTGAGGAGGATGTTAACCATTTCAGATGGCTCCAAAAAGACACAGAGAAGAATGGCCGATCGTTTTTCTTTTTGATAATTATCATTTATATCAAAAGTCCGGGAATGTACAGGCGGCGCATTGGGTGGTCCGGACAAGTACGGGCAAGTACGGCCCGGCTTACAAAGTGTTAATAAAGGCTATGCACATGCATAAAGTGAATGGCTAATTGAGCGGCAAATCGAGTGTCAATGTGATTGCCTGGTTATTAAACCAAACCGAACACAACAACACCCCCTGGCGGTAGTGGTGTTGGCAAAGTGAGTTTAACATTGTTTAACATCATTTAATGCAATCAGATAGGACCTTTCTGTTTGGATGTATGGGCTGTCAAGGGCAGAAAGTCGTTTTTGCCACTCAATAGGTGTTCCCACATAACTTCCGGGTATGATGATGATGTCACGCACATACCCTCTATATATATAGTAAAGAAAACACATATCATAAGACACAACATATAGGCTATATCATAAGACACAACATATAGGCTACTGTAATAATACTATCAAAAACATGAACCTAACTAACCCTACTGTATGTCGTCAAAAAACACTGCAAGGTGGGTTTTTGATTTAATTTCTTTATTGACACAAATGTATATTAATAAACACCTGTCAAAAGGATTTCCATTGAGTAGAGTGTGTGTGTGTGTGTGTGTGTGTGTGTGTGTGTGTGTGTGTGTGTGTGTGTGTGTGTGTGTGTGTGGTGTATCTGTTGGAGGAGAGCAGATATAATTATTACAGGAAAACTAAATCAACAATACATTAATTAATAACATTTCAATTGACCATTTAATTAAAATAACATTAAAACAATATGGGTGTATAGAACCCGTTTTTAATGTCCCAAATGGTGTTGATTTGTGGGGTTGAGCGCAGTTCACACTGAGCACTATAAAATACAATGGTGAACCATATAGTCATAGTTATAGTGTGAATGGCCCTTGATGTTAGGGTCAATTCTTGTGGCGTTAGGATATATTTGTATGGTGTGTGGGTTAAATTCCTACCCTCTGGTCAATTCTTGTGGTGTTAGGATATATTTGTATGGTGTGTGGGTTCCTACCCTCTGGTATAGAGCCCGACCTGATATAACGGTCAATTCGTTATATCGGTCGTTTTGGAGCAATCGAAGGGTATCGGACATCGGTGAATTATTCCACCGATATCCGATATATTAAATGTTTGGATAAAAGACACATATTAATTCATAAACGAGACAAAACACAGCAGAACCCCCAAATTAAAAGAGTATTATTATCCAACAAGCAATAGAAATTGATAACTGCGACCAAACTCAAAGTTTGACATGAAAAGCACAAAAAAGCAATAATCTGACCATTTATCCGAGGGGCGAGCAGTCAATTAAATGATCTTAAATGATAAAAAATGATTTTTACAAAACATCGGTATCGGTATCGGTATCGTGCTCTAGCACTCTCCAACATCGGATATCGGTATCGGTCGGAAAAATGGTATCGGTCGGGCTCTACTGTCTGGTAACACTCTAACAGGATGTGGTCTAGTAGAGAAGGTGGAATTCTGTGCATCAGGATCCTGATCCACTTCCTCAACAGTGGATCCACCCTGAAGGTCAAACACAAAGGTCATTAACTGATGCACAATTATATTTATAATCCATTCATTTCAACAGTAGAATAATAATCAGATACTATAGATATAGACAGTTATATCTATAATCCATCGAGGACAAATATAATTACTCAGGATTCCTTGTTCCCTGTTGTCTCAATCTGAAGGGGTCAAAGTAGCCTTTCTTTCACATTTTGTCAGGAGATATGTCGGCCCTTGGGTGTTTTAATATTTTCTAATGTGGCCCCCTTTGAAAAAGTAATGTGGCCCCCCTTTGAAAAAGGTTTGGACACCCCTGATTTAGGAGGTCTAACTCTGCCTCAAATCTTAATGAGAGGAGAACGGCCCTGTGTGAGTGATTCAGATTGTAACTCTAAAGTACGCCTGTGCTCAAAGAAGTTATAACTCACATTCACTTATAATCAGTGACCTACTGCCATTTGCTATACAGCATATACCCTAGAACACTCAGCCATGGTTTTCCTTTGTTTTAGTAAAACTAGCCCTTACCCGTTCAAAGATATGAGCTCCGAAATGATGTGCAGTGTGTGGATTATGGGATGTGCACTGTGCACACAATATATGAGGGATGGAAGTACTTTAACTGGTGCTTGCATGCTAATATGTAGGAGCATCAATGTAAATACCCGTTCCATTTAACGGCTACAGAGATACTGTGTACCGATCTGCATGATTTTGGACAACATCTGTAACAGGGCCAGAACCCCCCCCCCCCCCCCCCCCCCCCCCGCCCGCCCGCCCGCCCGCCTGCACACACACACTCCCCCCCCCCCCCGTGTGTGTGTGTGTGTGTGTGTGTGTGTGTGTTTTGTGTGTGGGTTTGTGTGTGATTGTGCATGGCCTGAACAACAGCGCCCCTCCCTTAACATGTGTGGTCACAAAAGGTACTGTAAATAGATATAGATACACCATAAAAATGCTATTATACAGCATACGATTCGTGAAAGTGACAAACGGGCTTCACAGTTATGTCAGGTGTGTTCATATGCTGATGGTGATGCGATTTCAGATCAATTGCTCCAGCCACCGAGGAGAAACGCTGAGACAGACAGACACTCACTCAGACAGACACTCAGACATTCGCAAAATTATAGTATAGATAGTCTGATAACAACAAAATTATGCTCAATTTGGGGCAGAGGTAGATAGATAGATAGATAGATACCTTTATTATCCCAAGGGGGAAAATTTGTTGCCCAGAGGCAGCACAGCAGTATAAGGTTATTTACAAAGTTACAGAGAAGTATGAAAAAGATAAAAAGAAAAAACAAGAACAGAGTACAGAGTACAGTAAGTACAGTAAGAGCAAGGTACAACAGGAAAGGGAACGAATAATATATATACATAAAGTGTCTTAAAGCACGACTATCAAAAAATAATACAGTGCCCAAATCAAAGTGACCATACAGTCAATGCTAGTTAGTGCAACAAGTATCTCTACATCAAGTCAAACACAAGCAGAAATACTACAGAGTATATACAGAGGTGCAAAGTTTGAGCTGTACTCGTACATGCGCACACGTGCACACAATGTGAAGTGAGCTGTGCTATTTATGAGCTAATTCTCATTAACTCATTTGCTGCCATTTAACAATACCTTCGTACTCCAATCCTGCCAAACTGTCTCCATAGACTTCCATGTAATTCATAGTGCACGGATCATGCACACCCATGCCTAGATAATGCACCACGTGTGTCCACATTGCTCACAGCTTTCAAACAAAAGAATCCGAATGGAAATCCGTTCAGGCATTCATGAGATAGCAGCCACTATGTTTTACACTGTTGTGAGCTTGGAGGTCTGCTACCTGAGTTGTATGGGGGTTGTATGGGGGTTAAACAAGCAATTTCGCGATCGCTATCATGCCTACTAACGTTTTTGGGGTCCAAAATAAAAAATTAAAAAAAATTAAAAAAAATATATTTTTTTTTCAAAATGGCGGCCATTCTCGGGTTCCTCGGGCGTGGCAGGGAGGGACATCCCAAAATTCTCGGGTTCCTCGGGCTTGGCAGGGTATGAGTTAAGTGTCCTGCAAAGCTTGGCCAATGTGACCCTGGGCGTACAACACACATTGCGCGCTTTGTGCCAAGATGTAGGCCAGATGTAGGCCACGCTTCAGAGCCCGGACAAAGCTAGATGTTGGAGCTTAGCTCATTCCAGGAGCACGCTTATAAACAACATCTGTCCCATCTGCACTGGGGCTGTAACGCTACACCACTGATAAATAACATCCCAATCAAACAATAGATTAAAACCTACATCAGAGACATTACAATAAAGGCATGCATCTCTCCATTCCGACATGTCTCCTTTCCGACATGTCTCCATTCCAACACTAACCCTATCTCTTACCCTAACCCTAACCTCTATGGAAGTGTTGCCACTCCGACAATAAGAAGTCACTGTCGGAGTAGCCTCGGAAACCCGCTGTCGGAGTGGCGACATGTCGGAATGGAGAGCGCCCCCCTTAGCAGACGATCCTCCATTCAGAGCGACTTACATTAAGCAAGGTAAACACATAGGCCTACAGTACATAGAATGCAGAGAGATAGTGTAGTGCCTCAGTAAACTATAGGATCACATAGAGACAGCGTTAGTACTTCAGTATATGATCACATACTGCTGAGGGGGTCACAAACAATATAGGAACCCTTTTTGTTTATTTTATTTTTTACATTAACCACTTAATAACTTAACCAGCATCCCTATTCTAGTGCGAACATTCGCCAAAAATAGACGATTTACATGCTCACAACACGTCACAGTGATTTTGTGAAGAGGGGAAAACCAATGTCATAACCAATACAAGTAGCCAAAGGTCATGTTAAATGTCTGAAAATACACATGAACATGAATACCAGTAAGACTCCCTAATCGGGAGATAAGGGACCGTTGGTCGCTTATCTCCACAAATAGGCCAAAAGTTTGTTTTACCAATTATCAAGACATACGGGCAGTTGACAGTTTGCCATGGTTACTCATTGAAGTTGAATCTCCATATATGGAGACATAAGTTGCTCATACCATAGCAACCATGTTTTGCCTAAGTAACAAAAACACAAGAATGACCAGCATATGTACAGTACATCTGCATGGTCGTCATATCTAGGTCAGTCACTAACATCAATCCAGCACAATGTGGAAGGGACTCGCTCTCTTCTCCTCCAGGCTAGTTTGTTAGTCCAGTGGTTCTCACCCGTGACACACAAAATAATCATAGTTGAACTGGGGAGTGGGGACCCCCCACCCTGACAAGCTCGGTTCCACAGATACTAAATATTGTGAAAATAGCTGATCGACAAGCTCAAAATGCTTGGAGCTTGTAGATCGGACATTTTCAAAATGTTTGCTTCTTTCTTATATTATTTGACAATTTGGCCAAAATAGTATAGTTAATTAATTTTGATACAATAATGATATTTCTCTTATAAATTAATGGTATTTACAGTAGACAGGTCAGGGGGGAGCCGGAGGTAAGGATAGGCTTTGTCTTTTTTTTTTTACCCCTCCAAAATCATGTGGGGACCCCCCTGGGGGTCCTGACCCACAGGTTGAGAACCACTGTGTTAGTGGAGCAGCCACAGCCCACTCTGTAGTCACTAATGTCAGCTGTTATGGTGGAAACACTGAGTGAAGGGTTACAGGGAGAGTGAAGTGTTTTACGGGTAGGGGTGTGCGATATGGAAAAATACAATATCACAATATTCTTCCAAGCTGTATCACAATAAACAATCTCATTATGATTCTTTTTCATGTTGTTTTTTATGGTTATTTTTAAATTTACTTAACAGTACAACCATCTACATCCTCAAAGTGGGGTCCAGGGACACTATGGGTTCCTTTTGGGAGGTCTAAATGGACCCTTACAAGTATGTAACTCTGACTGTGTACAAATGAAACAAAATGGACCCTTATAGGTCCATTTGGTGTACAAATGAAACCAAATGGACCCTTATAATAGGTCCATTTGGTTTCATTTTTATACTGTCAAAGTTAAGGGGAGACCTTGACATTTTAAAGTTTGAGAACTACTGATTTAGACCAAAATGTAGGTTTAAATGCATTCTGCAATGAATCTCTGTATTAACAATTCAACAGATATCTCTGAAAAGGAATATTATGGAGATATTGTATCGTCTCAGCGATATTTATCACCATATTGCCCACCCCTAGTTACGGGCTGAGGTGGAGTCTGAAGATGAGTCTTCAGACTATGATGGAAAGTCAGGAGTGATTCTGCAGTTCAAACTGCAATGGGGAGTTACTGTAGATCCACAGTTTGAGCAGGACAGGTAGAAGAGTCTGGGACGTGTGGAGCGTTGTCCCTGATGTTGTCCTAGAGCAGGGGTCCAAAATTAGTTTTCCCCAAGGGCCGAATTATTTCTAGGGTACCAAGCCAAGGGCCACAACATTGCAGGGGGCGACGGCGGCGTTCCCTCTACTCCAGCGACAGTTCAGATATCGTCACTGTCGGGCAGAAACCTTGCATCTCCAAGTTTCAAATGTGTACGTTTTTTGGTAAAGCAAAGCCCTGCTTCATCACACAAGACCATCGCACAAAAGTGACAAAACTAGTGAAAACAGCAGATCTACAAGCACACAACGCCTCGCGATAGTGAGTAGCAGTAGTTTTGATGAGACTGAGGTCTGGATAAGAAGCTGGTCAGCTAGGCTGACTCCTGGGTGAGGAAGGGTCTGAACCTTACAATGTTCGGGACCCCCAGCCGGGCCCCCAAATGTTGTTTTCTCACTCAACAGTAGGGATGGGACGATATGAACATTTCATATCACGATTATTGTGACAAAATAAATCGCGGTTTACGATATTATTGTGTTAATCAAAATCCATTATTCTGGGGCGGAACATTTGCCAAAAAATTGCCCATCTACAAGCTCACAACGTGTCGCATTGTGACACGTTGTGAGCTTGTAGATGGGCTTTTTTTTGGCAAAGGCATTTGATAGAGAGTGAAAAAAAGACTGTATCAAGTACGTATATTATAAGTACCTTTTACCAATTATAGAGGGTTTAAGTGGTAGGCTACCGGATAAACAGCTCTGCAAATAAAAGGTGAATTGATCCCAGTGCATGATGGAGGACGATATCACGATAAATTAAATCTCCACGATACGATTATCGAGTGTTTTTTATCACGATAAACGATAATATTGCGTATCGTCCCATCCCTACTCAACAGTAAACAAACCAACATACAAAGTGTATACAGTGGTATCGGCACATTACATAAGTTAAAATGTAATGACTTTTAAGGCCTTTTAAATACCAAATTGGCCAAATATTACACATGAAAGAGGCAACCATCCACCACCACAGATGTTGTGGGTTTGAATCCACATCGGTGCATCCGGCTTTGCCGAGCGTCTGCATGAACACACCTGTCAGCGTGGAGTATTAAGCCTCTATCATAGTCCAGGGTGAAGAGCTAACACCTCACCACGGTGTAGTTTTCTAGCTATCACCTAGGCTTTGTTAGACATCTTTAGGTGATAGCTAGAAAACTACACCGTGGTGAGGTGATAGCTCTTCACCTTGGACTATGACAGAGGCTTTACGCGGGAGGAGTAGGACGAAAGCTCTGCCTCTAGTTAGCTGGCATAATACAAGTGAGCTTGTAGATCGGCTATTTTCACAATATTTATCTGTGGAACCGAGTCAAACTAAATGTAATGCCTGCAATTCCAAGTGCTTGTCAGGGTGGTGGGGGGATTATTTGAGGTTTGCAGCCTGAAAAGTTAGGGAACCCTTGATATATAGAGTCTGCGATGTGTGCCTTGAACGTTGTTGGAACCAAAGTCACCAGAGAGATCCTGCATGGGGCAGACTTACCTGGGAAGAAGAGAAGCTCAGTCTTGTCTGGGTTCAGCTTGAGGTGGCGAGAAGAAAACGTCCACTGTGAGATGTCAGCCAGACATGCAGCGATGCCCTCTTCAACCTGAGTGACAGAGGAGTGGAGAGAGAAAGGGTTACAATCAACTAATTGCGACCATAGGTCACATTTAATTGCGACCGAAGGTCACAGTTTACCATAAGAAATCTCGCTGCTTGTCTCCGTCTGTCTGTCTGTGTCAGTCAGTCAGTAAGTACACATTTTTACAGTCTATGGGTTGGTTCCCTTGTCACTGTGACATCACAGGTGATATCACAGGTGACATCACCTACATCACCTATGTAAAAGTCCTTATATGGGAATTCCCCTGAATCCCTTGTATGCCCATATTTGGAGATCCCTGATGTCATCGATATATCTATATATATATATATGTCACTGGCCAGATGGCCAAGACATGGCCCATATCTGTGTGGCTGGTTCAGATAGCGATCTCCATGTATGGGCATACAATATATTGTATGTGTATATGGATACATATTTTTATAATTAATAAAGGATAAAATTAAATAAAAAGTCCAAATATGGGCATTCCCAGAAACAAAATCTCTTTTATGCCCATATATGGAGATTTCTGATGTCATCAATCCCAGGCCCTAACTGGCCCAAGAGCCTGCTTTACTCTGATTTACACCCTACCTTCCCTGAAAACGTTAATATTAAGTCCATATGTGTTTATGTATATGAATAAAGGGTAAAATAAATAAAATGTCCATATACAGTATGGGCATTCCCAGATGATGCCCTGTTAGGGTACCCCCTTATGCCCATATATGGAGATCTCCAGGCATCAAACCCAGACCCTACTTGGCTTTACTAATTAACATACGTTTTATGCCCATATATGGAGATCCCTGTCCCAATGTCATCAATATTAAGGACATATCTGGGAATGCCCATATTTGGTAATGCCCATATATGGGCATGTTTTGACATAACATTGTTGACCATCATGCAGGGGTCTCCATATATGGGTAACTGGTCTGATATACATCACTGGCCAGATGGCCAAGAATTGGTGCGACCTTGAGGTCACATGTCGCCCTGAGGCGTCTTAGTAGTATGAAAACCTGCAGATCATGTGAGTGCGTGCATGCGTCAGTCACAATCCATATGTGGCCAAGACAGTCCCTTTTATGACCATGTATGGAGGTCACTGATGTCATCAATATTAAGCCCATATCTAGGAATGCCGATGTATGGACATATTGTGTCAATCTGTTGTTTCAGCACAAGCTCACTTCTCGCCCTTAGGGTGTCTTAATAAGGAGTAAAATAAATATCAGATCCTAGATCAGTGTCACCATCATGATATTTCACTTGATTGATTGTCATACAAATAATTGCACAACAATTTAATTTAATTTGTCCTTTGAACATTGGAAGGAATACATCAATTATATGCCATATTTAATAATGTTATAGTCAAAATTAAAAGTTGTGGAAATAGACAATGTACAAGCTCACAACGTGTCGCATTGCGCTGCAGATATACATAGCTATATTTTTTGCAACATGGAGACGATTATGATGGCGATTATCATATCGTAATTGTGACATGCCTCAGTGACATTTCAACCAACCAATAGTAACAAAACAATAACATCAAACTGACTAATTTACCTATCATTAAAGCAGCATCATACATGATGCTGCATACATCATACAAAGAAGTAGTGAATCACTTTGAGCTTTTTCATGTGAAGGACCTCCAAAATGATATGTATTTGGCCACGGACCCTCATCTCAAAATATTTAGTTCCAGGGACCCCCGAGAATCAAAATTTCAGTTACACACATATATTCAAAGATTTGCACACATTTTCACGACTTGTAAAAAATAGCAGATCTGCTATTTTTCAATAGCTAAAGCATAAAATAATTAAGGCCCCTCCACCTTGGGCCCTAGTAACTCAGTCCCACTCCCCCCTGTGACGCCCCTGCCTGGATACTCTGGTGTGCAGTAACAAGTCCTGATCACCTCTACTGCACAGCTTTGGTAGCAGGTCCTGAAGCACACTATCCAAATCACCACAACACTGTTAAAGGACCCACTGATTCCTTTAATTTATGTATTTCATATACAGTATAAAGCCATAGATCACTCCTATGCCCTCCTGAAATGTAAGTGAAATCATAACAGCCATTCTAGGGCTAAAGTTGTCAGATAGCGTTCATACTCACTCAGTCAGAAACCTGTTGAAATGTCTCCCACACTCTTCTCCTCCAGGCTAGTGTGTTGACCAGCCACAGTCCATCTGGTAGTTATTAATGTCAGCTGGTTGTGGTAGAAATACTGAGTGACAACCCAGCTCCAAACACACAGACATGCTGATATATCCACACTGATATATATTATCCCTGGTTCTTCATTTGGTGACAACATTTAACAGATTATTAAAAACAACTCTGTTTTCACCTGTTTCTCTCACTCACAGACTGTTTCTCTTCCTGCTTCTTTCAGCCCCACCCCCTCTTATACCTGCTAGGTTGTCTAGAGTTGATTGACACCTGGATACCAAATGACATTGCTTCCATGATCTTGGTATAAATCTAACACATATCTGACCAAGTAGCTGCATATCTGCCCCCCGGTGCTTTAGACAACTGGTTAGTGCAGCTGCCAGTGAAATGACAAACCTCTTGTCTTTGATGTTTGATGATCTCAAGGTTAAGAGATCAAACACTCTGACTACATTTAAAGTGTAATTAATATGAAAATAATAATACTAGTAGATTTGAATGTAACAGGTAGGCTAAAAATATCCTGCGCTCGATTTATGTTAAGTTAGTAAATCAATATGCTACACCCTTTTACAACCTGAATAACTGGGCACCTAGAAGAGTGGCCCCATGCACAACCAACGGACATCCATAAGACACCCAAGTCAGACCTGTAAAGGCTCTCTCATAACCACCACCGAAACGTCGCAACAATTCCGTCAAAAAGAGTCGACATCCATACAACATCCAAGTCAGTCCTAGTCACAAATAGAAGGTGAAGGCTGAAGGGATTACTGAAAATGAAGTGTTAGTTAAACTACATAAACATGGTTGATGGAGATACATTTGACTACAAAAGGCAAAAAGATCTTTCTCTAGGCATAATCCCCTGTGTTCACCACTCAGGAAGTACCTTGATGGCAGTGGGACTTGAACCTTTAGCAGAGGCAACCGATCAGGCGCACCACACCATTGCGCCATGGCGCCTTCGGACTTGCAACAGGTTTCTTCTAGCGCTTTTGAGCTCTTCTTTCTGTATTTTAGCCTTGAACAATGGGTGGACATCTATGGTGCTCCCCTGTCACTATATCTGACTGTCAAAAGGATGGCTTAGGCGGAAATTATTTTGTAATGTGAAAAGCATTCGGATAGGCTGAGGACACAGGCAATAATGCAGGATGAATCAGCAGTGTATATTAGGAGAGTAGTTGGGCTTTGGCACATAAATATTACTTAAGCAAAATGTGTTTCCTCATAATTGCCCAAGTCAAAAGATGACTTGGGCAGATACAGGAATTTGTTATCCCTTCTTTTCTGAAAACCTTAAAATATGCTGAGGCTTTTATGTGCAAATACATTTTACCTAGCTGACCTTCTTATGTAACGGTTAATATGAAAAGAAATCAGGCTGTCAAGACTGAAGGCCTCTCCATAGTCTCTTCGAAACTGAACCTTTCATCAGAAAGGTCCGATTCGACTACAAAATGACGCCACTCGCGACTTCTGAAAAGCTTTACACCGAATGCCTGAAATCTGCACATCGGAAATGGTCATGCCTTGTTCTTGGTTTACGCATGATCCTTGATTACTGAGGCACTACATGTGTTTACCTTTCTTACTGAAGTCGCTCTGGATAAAGAAAGAAAGATAAAGAAAGCCTACAACTCAGGCTTTAAGTACTAGCCATCTAGTCTGCTATAACTAACAGACTAGATGATACACATTATAAGGCCAATCACAACATGTTTGAAATAGTGCAGGAAAAAGTTTTAATCAACACTATTGAAATCACATTGCTATTATCTACATCATTCTGATATATTTGAACATTACATATTACAAAATGAAAATCTGTAAAGAACACCCCTATTTACCCCGGATTCCAAACAGGGAAAAGGAGGGAGAGGGTGCGACATACAAATCTCCTCCATGAAGAGATAAACAGGGAAAAACATTACGTACATTATTACCACAAAGCCAAAGAAAGTGTACAATATGCACACTTAAGGAAAAGTACAAAATTGAAAAACAATGAATTTATTGATTGGGATGAATGAAACTAAACTTCTGTAAAATTGTATTTGAAATTGCCTTGTTAAGGTATAAATAATGTTTCGGGTACAGATCCATGAAATCACATCTTCACAAGAAGAAACTGTAAGCTTTTCCTTCCAGGTAATGTCATTGCAGGGTAGGAAGTAGGAGGGGGACAGGGCATCTCAAGAGTTCATCTTCACCTCTGTACAAAAGTTAATTTCTCTCTTAAAACCTTTTTTTTTTTTTACCTAGAAACAATACAAAGGGAAATTTCATATCTCACAACAGGACTTTGTCATCTGTGAGGGAGTGGACATACAGGTCCTCCGATGCACTGTTCCTAGGTTCGTCACGTCAGCAATAGTTTATTCACTGGTTGTTTTTGGCTTTGGCGTGTGTGAGGATGTGAGACTTGAGGTTGGTGGACTGGGCAAACTTCTTGTTGCAGCCATCAAAGGGGCAGACATAGGGTCGGTCTCCAGTGTGAATACGCACATGTGTGCGCAAGTTAAAGTCCAGAGAGAACCGCTTGCCACAGCCCTCAAATGTACACTGTAGACAAAAGAGAGAAAAGAAAAAAGCAATATTGAAACAATTATTTTCTCAACTCAGATCGGTCCAACAACAAAGGCAGTAGCCTGAGATTAGAGATGAAAATCAGTTTAACCACATACAGTATATTTCGTTGGATGGCAAAATGGCTACAAGTTATGAGCTTGTAGATTTTTGCTACATTACAAATTTATAATGACATGCCCAAAGTAGGGATACCAGGTTCAAAGTAGTTATGGTAGACAGTCAAGGACCATAGAATGTGTGAAACACGTTACATTAGAATATAAAGACGTTCAGTACATGAAACCCTGGAGGAGTCAAACTGCAATGGCAGGGAGAAGGAACCCACCTGAAAAGGTTTCTCTCCAGTGTGTACAAGCTGATGCCTCTTCAGCTTTGAGCTCTCCACAAACGCTTTTCCGCACTCTGCACAGACATGTACGCGTGGTCCATGGGTATGCAAGTGCTTCCTCATCGCAGAATTATCCCTGAACATCTTGGTGCAACCCTTGAGTAAAAAGGAGGACATTAAAAGAAGGACATTCAATTGCCAGTGCATAGAGCCTCCGCTTGATTCTGATGTTATCTTGCCAGCAGCGGTACCAATCTTAAAAACAAACCTGTCAAGATTTGTTAATGGTATGAATGAGTCATAACCATTTCATTTATGAGTGATCATAGAAAATCTTGGTTGGCAAATGCATAAATCAAACGATTCTTATACAATAAATTAAGGTTGCAACGTTTTACAAAATTCACGGTTCGGTTCGATATTTTGGTGTCACGGTTCGATACTTTTTCGATACAAAAAATAAACAGAAATGTCCTTGATTTATAAATGTATTTTTATAACTACGTATTTTTTTTTTTGTTTTAACTTTGAACAATACGGTGCCCAACCTCTAGGGTAGTGGTTCTCTAAGTGGGCTCTGCAGATCCCTAGGGGTCCTTGAGGGAGAATGTGGATGTGCATGGAGTGGTATTGTTTATTATTGTTCGGTACAGGGTTGTTCGGTTCGGTACACCCTTGTATTAAACGGTTCAATATGAATACATGTATTGTTACACGGTCACCCTTACAATAAATGCTGGTGAGATGGAGAACAATTAACTTACTTTATGTGGGCACGCTATCGTCCTGGGAGCGTCATCTTCCTTGATCTTTCTTGGTTTCATTCTACAATGAAAATAGAACTTGTTAACACACCATTTACCTTTGTTATCTTACTTTTAGAACAGACTGGACCTGACACTCCCAGTAGGAGGAAAAAAAACTCCACCCACATTTTTCAAATCTGCCTTATGGATGCATCATGCAAAACAACAAGCCACTTCACATTTTAGCCTAGAACTCTTAAACCATGGGTCACACAATCAAATAAGTACCATTCTTTCCCTATGCAATGGCAGATTTCTAGGGCTGTCACAATTATTACATAATCGTCTAATCGCAATTATTTTGCATAAACGTCATAATTGTTTCCATGTTGAGAAATGTTAATAGAATTTCAAAATATGAAATAGCAGATCTACAAGCTCGCATCGCGACACGTTGTATAAAGTTGTCAAATATGTCAATATCTTTTTTTGTATATTTAAGTTATGTCGTAACTGCCATGTGCAACCTCAAAACCTAAAAGCCAAACAGAAATGTAATTTTCAACGACAAATACACAATTAAATTGTTAATCGCAATTATTTGAGTGACAATTAATATAGCCATGTAAAATGTCATAATCGTGACAGCCCTACAGATTTGTCTGGTTTTCAGGCCAACTCATTCTTTTTGGAGTCATGTAATCAAGACGTATCAGTCAAATTTGTCATATTCCATTCCCATTGGCTAAGATTGGGTTCCAAATCAGTGCTGGCACACAGAAGCACCTAAATGACCTCTAGCTGTAGCTGAGCTATCCGTCAAAAAGGCTTCTCTCTAGTTATCACTCACCGTGCAAACTCTGCTAGCTGTTTGGGGTCTGACAGGTCAATGCCGGGGATGCCGCCTGGAGGGAGCTTCTTCCCTGTCATGTATTCAGAGTAATCTGGAGGAGAGTTCTCACCAATGATCTGTTCTTCGTGGTCAATGTCCTTCTTGTCATCTAGTAATGAGGTAGAAGAGAAGATCTTTTTAAATAAAAATAATAATAAAAAGTTCAATTTGCAGGTAAGTACATCAACAATAACACTAAGATTATTCAACTCATCTTATTTATTAATTTACCAATTACTAATTTATTTACCAATGATCTTTTTTTCCCATAGGTCTACTGAATTTAACAAATAAGTTAAGAATTTATAAGCATGGCTAGAGTTCTCAACAGGCCTGAAAACTAAGGTCCAGCCCTAACTGGGCCAATCCAAGGTGTCATTATGCACTTATTGTCCTCAAAGTCACACATCCAACAAGCTTTGAACTGAGCAGATTGGACCTTATGTTCCATCTCTCAATCGTCGTTGAATCGAATCGTATCACCATGAATGAACCAATATCATCCATGTATCGTATCGTCAACCATGTATCAGGATGTGTATCGTATATTGCTATTAAGTTACAATTTAGCAGTCCACCCATCCTAACCATTTTGCTACCCAATACGCGTTTAAAAAGCTGTATGTGAGGAATCAAGGTTGAAATTGAATTTAATTCTGAATCTTTTATACCATGCACCATTAGCCATTGGGTCACAGATTTTTTTGTTTTCCGTTGCAGAATAATACGCGTTTAAAAAGCTGTGTGAGGAATCAAGGTTGAAATTGAATTTAATTCTGAATCTTATTTATACCATGCACCATTAGCCATTGGGTCACCAAACAGATTTTTTTGTTTTCAGTTGCAGAATAAAACTTTATACATTATCCATAGATTGTTTTTTTCCACTGATGAAAAATTACATTATAAACACTTTCACAACTTCTTTGCACAAAATTTGGCAATGACTTCCAGACATTTCCCGAAAGGTTTCCATTCTCCACTTCTTGCATGTGTTCTCAATGGGATTGAGTTCAGGTTTAAAAAAGGCTTGTGAATGGAACCAAATATTTTAGAAGAGACAAAAACTGGGTCAGGTATATAAAAATCACACCTTGTTGTGAACTGAGTGGTGGTCAAATAAAAATAGTCAAATAAAAAGAGTCAAATACATGGATTGCAATCCGCGACGCGTTGTGAGCTTGTAGATCAGACACATTTTGTCACGGAACACGCCGTGATGAAGAAGTATAAGCCAGGATTTACTTGGGTGATGTGATGTGTGTTGAACGGACGGACGGACGAGGCTGCAGTGCAGACTGCACACAACAGCGCCGAAAAAGGTAAAGTAGTGGGAACACAAGCAGGAAGCTCCATTCAGCGGCAGCCACTTCCAATCAAACCACAACATTGCGTATACCTCAGCGTCGGACTTTTCTCCGTGCTCAGAGTTATGTCTCCGGCTGCAACATTAGCGCGAGCACACACACAACGTTGTGCGTGCTGTTGCAGCCACCCAGTCGCGGACGTGTGTGTGTGTGTGTGTGTGTGTGTGTGCGCGTGTGCGTGCGTGCCCTCCTTGCTACGTGTGTGAGCCTGCTCAATAGCGCCCCTCCTTCAACGTGTGTGTGTGTGTGTGTGTGTGTGTTTGTGGTCTGTGTGTGTGGTCAAGAGAGGTATGACAGGCGACAGACATACAGACAGACACGACATCGTGAAACCCAATTACAGGAGTGGCGGTGAGACCACCACTCAAAAACTGTCCTTTTTCCCTTAAAGAAAGAAGAAGAAAAAGAATAACATGCAATATTTGAGACATGTGGGAAAAGGTCATTTGGATGCTAAAAGGGTAAATCTGAAAACGAAAGGATTATAACTGGCATTTTCTGTGTCAAAGACTGCAGATACCTCTATTAATGAACAAAGGACTTATAGCAAATATTACCATTACAATATAGAGCTTCAACTTTTTCATGAAAACCTTTTTGTTTTAACTATAAAATATCACTTTCACTACCTTTGACAGTGATTCCCATTTATAATTTTATGTAACCACTTTGTCTGCCCTTAGACTGGGAGGTTGGGGGTTCCTTCAGAAAATATTTACCCAATGCCTCCTTTCCTTTGGATTGAGGGAAGGCCCTGGGGAAGGGGTGTACTTGTACATCACGTTGCCTCATGCAGCAATGTAAACAGCAGATAGGTTCCTGACCTATGGGCCAGGCCACACAGCTCTGGAACTTACTTTCACACACCTGTTTATATGATGTCAAATGTGCACACATTGGCTTTTGACACCTTCACACTTGAATATTTGAAGACATTTGATCGTGTAACAAATCTAACTTGCAATCTTATAGAGGCGAATAATTCCTAATAATTTGTGGAAATAATAGGCTACAGTACTTAACCACTTGATCCCCAGCAACCTTATTATTCTGGGGCAAACATGCAAAAGTAGTGAAGAATACTTGCACTGATGTGCAATGACAGAGTTGACACACACATGTTGAACCCTTGTTCTGGCTCCTTCGTTTGCACAGCACACTCAATATCTAAATCAATAAACCCTGTAATAGTGACAGACAGTGACCACTGCCACTACAGTGACCCTAAGCGGTTGTGCTGTGTGTCTAGATATGCATCTATAGAGGATTACACACTTTAAACTCAGATCTGTGGCTAATAAAAAGGATGCAGGCACGTTTGGGTAATTCAGCCAAGATTCAAGTATTGGTGAAATCTTTCTTGATTTCCACACTCTTGACATCTTTTTTTTTTTTCTTTCTTTTTTTACAAACCCGTTTATTTTAACAATATTCAAGTTCTGTTTTTCAGGATCTGAATCAGTTTAAGTCTGGGGGGCGGGCGTCGGGCCTTGTGATTGTTGTTTGCTTGCAGTAGACAGCAGTTCAACACCGTGGAAACCGTCCCGACCCCTCCTCCTCACTGCCTCCCCGTTGACTCTCATGTTAAAACCAGCACGCCCCCCTGCCATTGACTCGCTGTCATGTTAAACCAGTCACTCCCACTCCCACTGACTCTCATGTTAAAGCAGGCCCCTCCCCCTCCCGTTGACAGTCATGTTAAAGCAGGCCCCTCCCCCTCCCGTTGACTCTCATGTTAAACTACGCCACAGCGGCCTAGCAGCAGCCCCACAGCCAGCAGCGGTGCACTTCTCTCCCCACACCGTCCGCCATCTTCCTCTGCCCAAATAAACGCCATTTTTTCGGGCCGCCATACTTTCTAAACCGGGGAAATATGGCGGCGCCCATCAACACATAAAACATGGCTTCCCATAAAAACAAAAACATTTCAGGGGCTGTATAAAGTGGTTCCGACGTGGTAAACGATTCGAAATTTGCTCGGAAAAGACTAGGCCCAGACGCGGCCCAGTGGCGGGGGTGCAGACACAACCAGAGAACAATGCGAGAGGAATTCCAACCCCGGACTCCTAACTTACCAGATGCCCACATCGTGACTGAAAACTCCCCCTCAAGAGTCTTTATCTGGACCTGCTTCTGCTCCCACTTTCGGCCCATCTCGCTCCCGCTCAAATAAGTCTTTTTGCCCGCTTTCTTGCCACTTCCCCCCCTTCTTCCCCCCGGCCCGTCGACGAGCTCTTGCCGGCCACCGTCACCAGAGTCTGTTCGATGTAGTCGTCCTCCACGGCGGGCACGGGGATGAGGATCTGGTCCCCCGTAGCCGTCGTCGTGCAGCTCCGAGTCGTCCTCGCCCACCACCTCTTCCGGGTCTGCACCAGGATCACCTCCTGGTGGTGGTGGATCGAGTGGTGGTCCGTGTCCAGCGGCTGCAGCGCGATCATGGGCTGGTGCTCATCATCATCATCGTCCTCGGTGTCGTCGTCGTCCTCCTCCCCGACCACGGTCGTCTCGATGGTCTCCACTTCTATCTCGTGGAGCTCCACGATCTCGGCCGGCATCTCCGAGCCATCCGTCTCTATGTACAGAGTATCCCCCGACGCCATCATGTCGAAATCCCCGGTGCTTTGTTCCCCCGCCACTTTCAATGTTTTTGTGTTGTGTGCTGCCTTCTTTCCCCCCCGTTCTTTTAACTCAGCCTGCCCTGTCTGTTCCTCCTTCCTCCTCTCTCACAACACAACTCCAGTCCACACACACTGTTGTTCTGCTCTCGTCGCCACTATGCTCCAGTTCCAAGCTCTCGCGTGATTTCACAGTGTTTGGTATGATGGGCTTGACCCCCCCCCCCCCCCCCCCCCCCCAAAAAAAAAAGAAAAAGAAGGAAAAAAAACACGTTTTAATAATGACCATAAAACATTATGGGTTATAAAGATATATCATTATTTTGAGTATTTACTATTGTATTCTATGTAGATTTCAATTTACTCACTCACATCCAATTTAAAGGACCCCAATGTAAACAAGCATTATATGAGATACTTAAATGGTTTCCAGTGGAAATAAGCTTAGTCTTTTCATGGATCTCCTTTTAGTAGACCTTGTACCAGTGAACTGTACCGTCATGAAACTGTACCTTTTCCTATGCAAACTTCTAATAAAGTCTTCAATCAATCAAAGCCATAGAGCTTTCTGTGTTTAAATCCCATTTAGTTAAATTCAACATCAACTGTATAAACCCCTCTCTCTCTCTCTCTCTCTCTCTCTCTCTCTCTCTCTCTCTCTCTCTCTCTCTCTCTCTCTCTCTCTCTCTCTCTCTCTCTCTCTCTCTCTCTCTCTCACACACAGTTGTTTTTCTAGGGTAGCCTATGCGGGCTTTAGAAGCATGTTGATGTTTATATAACCAACAAAAACGCAAAAACAAACTATGAATTCCTTCTCCAACTCAGAGGTACAAAATACAAATTATTAATGCTAATGCAAATGTCTTGCTGGTCCATGCAGAGAACAAGTTACATAAATATGAACAGCAACAGGTGCCACTGTCACCTGTTCCCTATTAATGGGAGGGGCTTATGTGGTCTCCTTACACCTTTAGCCATGCCTTTAGCTACCTGTGTGTGTGTCTGTGGGTGTGACCCGAAACTGAAGGTTGATGACACAAGACACACACTCAGTCCACACTACACAGCCAGTCGTCTGTTCCTCCAAACAACACAGCAAGGACAGACATGGGGAAGACGGGTAGAAGACAGGACTTTGAATGGGTCTACAATGACCAGCCTCACACATCCAGGAGAAAAGAAATATTGGGTAAGATGATGAACATGACAATGTAAAGACAACTAGACAAGTCTTCTTTCACTTGACCATTATTTAAGATGTATTTCTTCCCTGACTCCAGCCTAATTATAAAGCGTAGCCGGTTAAACCAGTTTACGCACTGTATTGCTGAACCAGTCACCTGTCCACAATGGATTTGAAGTAGGCTCGACTCATTATAGATGATACGACGAGTAGGATACCGCCATGCCAATTATAGCCAATTCATGCATTCAAAACGCAACTCCAGAAATCAGTGGTGGATGTAAATTAAACTATTTCGATTACAATTCCATGCGACGTTTTATCCTTCAAATTATAGCTCAAAACGGCCAATGTTGTTCCATCTAATGCTCTGACTGTCCATAATTTGGAAGTTGAGGGAGGCAAATTGATTGTAGCCTTAGCCTACTATAATTGAATGTTAAAGATTCAGGTGGTTTAATATGAATGGGGGGAAAAAAGATAAATTCTGAAAAAAGTGTTCTGCACATCAAACAAGAATACAAAAATGATTTATGCAACTTAAAATCCTATTATAGGCTATTATATACTGTATAAAAAAAATTCAATCTCAGTTCCTTAGTTTATTTCTTCTCAGTTCTCTGTCTGCTGGAAGTGTTTAGTCAAATGGTTGGTCCCATGGTTGGTCCCATGGTTGATCCACAAGGGTCTTTCCAAGTTCCTTTTTCATTTTCACCATCAGGTTGAAAACAGCAGTCATTGTGCAACTCTTAAAAAGAAAAACTTTAGACACGTCAATGTTAAATAAATATAATTATATATCAAGCCTTCTGTGTGGACATTTTGATGATGATCCCTGAATGAGTGAAAGGACACTAGACATCCCTGCGGGGCATTCCTCTCCTGTCACAGAATAGGATGAAACAAGATCATATAACATAATGGAACCTGTTTAGCCTAGTATCAAAGTCTCAATGTGTAGGCTTAGTACAGTGTCATCCTCTGATGTTCCTTTTATTAAGTCTTAGTCAGACAATATTATTATTTCTACTCCATGAAATACCAAAGTACATAATGTCTCTCTGGTAGTCACCCAGGTGGAAATAACCTCATATATAAACCTATCTCCATCACTGCCTATCCTTTTCTCTGACTTCTAACACAATGTCAACATGCTGATAGCAGGTGCATTTGATGCCTCTGGGCTTGCTAGGTAACAAGAAACATTCTCCACCCACAGCAAACACAGATACAATGCATGTATGGCAGTGAGAGGGGAGGCATTGTTGGTGACTGATCCCTCAAGGAAGATTGTCAAATGCCAAAATAAACAACAGGTGATTTACAGAATACTTTTTCTAAATAGCATAATTCACTTTTCTTCTCCTCCAAACCTTTTGAATTTGGTGGTAAAGAGAGTAAATGTTAAATACATGGTTATCTAATTTGACCACAAGGTTTTAAAAGGGTCAATGTATGTATATAAATGAGTAATTCATAAATAAAGGCATGTTAATCTCTCCTTGGCCTTGACCAATAGCTATATTGCAATATCCATATTGTTGCTCTGGAAAAGAAACATGATAACATCTACTGTAGACAGGGTGTTTGACACCCTCAGTACATCAATTATTAACATGTTTTTGTTTTTATCATGCCCCTGCCATACTTAAAATTAAATTAATATTTTATTTTGTTTTTTGTGTTGCCTCTATGGAAAATGACAGTGGTGATTAGAAGCAAATACTGTAATTAGTCACACAAAGAACAGATCTGCATCATTGCACATAGAGGTAAATCATTGACTTGAAATGACAATGAAAGGTTTCCATTCCACTATGGTTTAATTGTTGGTTTAACTCTGTGAATAGATTAGATGTCAGGTGACACAACAGCATCAGTATAAACAGAATACAATGTATAAAGGTTGGCATAAATTAAAATGTAAAACAATGTTCTCAGCGTTTGTTATCATTAAAGCTGCATTATGTAGCTTTCAGCTTCAACCCTGTGGTCCCAAGGTGTGGGAGCATTACCTGTTCAGTTACAATGTTTAGCATTGTTTGCTATGGTTAATGATTTAACTTTATGACCTAAGGGGGTGAGCCATAGGTAACGATGTCAATTGAAAACGGACCACTATACATATGGGTCAAATATGTTTTTTGTGGAACAAGGATTATTTAGACACTGAGTGATTGAATGAGCAATTAGACTTTGAAAGTGACCGATAACTTATAGCAAGGTCTGAATAGAAATTAAGAGAATTACACAATGACTTTTGGTCTAAAAGTTAACTACATAAAAGGGGTTTGGCCTGGAGGGTGGAGTCCAACTTGCTCGTAGAAAACCTTTTCACCACGTCTCTGGTCACTGAAACCAGGTGGTTTCAGTGTCCTGAATCTCTTTGTTGCTCAGTTAAAAGACGATTTGCACAGTGGCATACAAATGAGGTTAAAGCAAAGAAGCAGACCACATTTGCATCTACTATCACTCTGTGAACTTGTGTTTAAATACAACTGGGCTGTTTGACTTGTTTGAATTGTTCCTTATTCAAGTGTTGAATGAATTGAAGATATTAAAATAAAAGCCCACTAAAGAGCAAAAGAGTGTGGGCAACTATAAATTAATTTCAATATTTAAGTGATACTGTAACTGGTTCACATACCTGTATATGTGACATGGCCTGGAACTATATTCTTGTGTTAAATTGTGTCTCTGTGACTTGTAGGTTATTTGTCAATTATAGTATTACTTGTGAATCAGAATATTACTACCACAAAGGTTAAATTACGGTATACTGTAACTATAATTCATTCGTCCCATTCTCATTCTGTTTCCCACCACCTCTCTTCTCAGCCAAGTATCCAGAGATCAAATCCCTGATGGGTCCGGACCCTCATTTGAAGTGGGTGGTATCGGGCATGGTACTAACCCAGCTCCTGGCCTGCTACATGGTACGCAACCTCTCCTGGAAATGGATCTTCTTCTGGGCCTATGCCTTTGGGGGCTGCATTAATCACTCTATGACCCTTGCCATACATGACATCTCTCACAACGTGGCGTTTGGCAACAAGCTGGCTAAGTGGAACCGCTGGTTTGCCATGTGGGCCAACCTGCCTATTGGGCTGCCTTATTCCGCCTCTTTCAAAAAGTACCACATCGACCACCATCGGTACCTGGGCGGGGACCAACTGGATGTGGACATCCCTACGGACGTTGAAGGATGGTTCTTCTGTACCCCAGCCAGAAAGGTTCTCTGGCTCTTCCTCCAGCCCTTTTTCTATGCTCTGCGCCCCCTAGTGGTCAATCCTAAGCCGGTCTCTCAACTAGAGGTGCAGAATGCCGTGGTTCAGTTCACAGTGGACTTTATCATCTACTATCTGTGGGGAATGAAGCCTATTGTTTATCTAATCGCAGGTACTGTCCTGTGTATGGGCCTGCATCCCATCTCTGGACATTTCATAGCAGAGCATTACATGTTTATGAAGGGTCATGAGACATATTCTTACTACGGACCACTGAACTGGATCACATTCAATGTTGGGTATCATATGGAACATCACGACTTCCCAAGTGTACCAGGCAGCAAGCTACCTCAGGTGAGAGTCGCCATTGTATGAAACAGTAGTTTATTATAGCAAAACCTCAAATCTTTACACCTCCTGAAAGATTAGGCATAATCTTGTTAAAACAAACTGATCAAATTCACACATTTCTTGCGATAAATATTCGATTTTGTACAATAATTATTACACAATAATAGTAGGGAGAGAGAATTACAGAATGTATTACTCCCTCTACATCTATTACCAAGCCGTTTGCAGATAAGACGGGCCTCTGTTCTCTTGGAAGTCAAACAGAAAGACTATTGGGAAATACCATGTCACAATTGTTTTATCAAATGCAAACATTTATCAATTCAGTGGTGGTTTGTAACTGATTAACAGCAGCCTTAAAGTGCTACGTCTCTAGAGAATCATAAATGACAGGTTCTGGTCCCAAATGGGATATCTGACCCTAAAAAGACAAGGGCCCTAAAAATCCCCGCTTGGGGCCTCCGGAGGCTGTGCTTATTCTGCCGCTTCCACCACTGATTCTTACCATTGTAGAATATATGCTTCCTCCTGCACACTGATTGGATGTAAATGTGGGGCCAACAAACAGTGGAATCATGCCTCCCATCAGCCTTTTGTAGTTGAATGACTGTAAAGTAAGGAGTTAACTTGACCTTGTTGTTCTCAAAGCCTGCTCAGACGCAGGTATGTCGTGAAGCTAAGGCAGGTTGAAAAGCCAAAAATACCTGATGTTCAAGCTCACATTGCGTTCATTGCAATGTTGTGATGCAACGTGTCGTGAACTTGCAGTGGTGTAAAGTAACAATTACTGGAGTATTTCCAAATTTCAGTACTTTTACTTCTAATCCACTACATCTCGGAGGCAAATATTGTACTTTTACTTCACTATAACTATACTTTGTAGATTTTGATTATTATTACAAACATACATTAACTACTTCAACCCTATATACATTTCAGAATTTGAAAATGGACGATCTAAAGCTCACAATGCCTCTCGATGCAACGCATTGTGAGCTTTTAGATCTGCTATTTCGATTTTTTTTATGCATTTTATACATTTGAAAACTTTGTGAAATGGGACATTCTGCATACTTTATACTTTTGGTACTTTGGTACATTTTGATACAAATACCTTTGCACTTTTACTCAAGTACATTTCCAATTCCGGGCTTTTACTTTTAACAGAGAACTTCTACATTGCAGTATTAATACTTTGAGTATTTGTAAAACATTTGAGTACTTTTTCCACCACTGAATTTTGACATGCCACTTCCTTCGTTCGATGAACCATAATCTCACATAAACCATATGTGTCTCTTTTCACCAGGTGAAACAAATTGCAGCAGAATACTACGACTCCCTGCCGCAGCACACCTCCTGGACCCGTGTTTTATGGGACTTCGTCTTTGATGACAGCATCGGCCCCTATGCCAGAATCAAACGGGAATACAAAGTCGTCAAACAGGAATAGATTTGAATCAGACTTTCACCCTATTCAAAATAGTGTAAATTGATATGACCCCTCCCCTTGAGTACAACCCAACACATTCTCCCTCACTCATTTGTATGTTTGCACTCATCACTTGTCCTAAAGCTAATATTTAAGTATGTAGGACATCCAAGATCCATGATGGATAAATGTGAATGCACTTCAGGGAACGTGGAGAATTCAAATACAATGGCCTGTTATCTCTTCCAAAGAATCAACTTTTGCAATATGGCTCTGCCAAAAAGTAACCAATTTCCTTCAGTCCAGCAGGCCCTGAGGTGAACAAAATAGCCACAAAGCAGGACTGTCATTTTGGTTTTCTCATAAGTTATTTATTAATTTACAGTTATTTGTCTTAAGTCTCAAATATTTTTTTAATTTGATTGGATCTATCTTTTTTCTTTCTTTTGTCTTAAGTCTCAAATATTTTTTTAATTTGATTGGATCTCTTTTTTCTTTTCTTTTTTTCAAAAGGAAGAATCCCACTTGGCTGTGAGGCAAATGTCACATGCATTTGTGTTTACTAAAACTTGACTGCTTCTATGAATTGTATTATTATTAATATTTTTATTACCAAGTCTATAAACCTCCAGTGCTTTATAGGCAGTTATTGGTCTGTTGTTTTGTTTTAATACAGTGTATATACCGTATCTTTGAGGATGAAAATCAAGTCATACACATCCTCTTTCTTTGTGAATCAACGAATCTACAACTATATGAAAAGGCTCTCACTATCAGAGCAAAAATACCATTGTACTATTTCTATACAGTATGTGCAGAGCAGGGAGGAGATGGAAATGCATCCAAACTTTACCTTAAGAAGAGCCTTTTCGTCAGTGATTCCCTGTTCTGCTTCCATTTGCAACTCTGTTGTGGAGTCAGCTGCAAACCTTTTTATGTCAGAATAATCTAAAGCAGTGTTTCTGAAACTTTCAAATTTCAAGGTCTTCCCTTAACTCTGACAGTGTACAAATGGAACCAAATGGACCCGTTAGGGTTCATTTGGTTCCATTTGTACACTGTCAGAGTTACAGACTTGTATGGGTCAATTTAGAACCCCCTAAAGGAACCCAGAGTCCCTGGAATCCACTTTGAGAACCACTGATTTAAAGGATCACTTTTCAACTCTATATACTTCATACTTCTACATATCTCAGCTCCTCACTAATGTTCACGATTAAATGGCACTTTATTCCCTACTCGGTCTGTGGGCTGTTCAGAAACCCGCTTACCTGTGACCTCATTGTTAGACAGATTTTATTTTTAAATAAGATTTATATTTATTTAATATATTTAGATTTTTATTATTTTTTTATTATCGCAAGAACAATGGCTTCCATTATAGCACGGTAACTTTTCATGAATAGAAAGCCTGCAATTTCTATTAGCTTGGATTCCCCATTGATGAGGTCACTGGTAGGCAGGTTTCTGAACTGCCCACAGCCCTCCTATAACTATGAGACCGAGTAGAAAGAAATGGTGCTCTTAGTGAGGAACAATTATAAATCGGTTGAAAAGTGGTGACGTCGTCCTTTAATTTGTCTTGAGAAGTTTGATTATTAATTCTGTTTAAATGATTTTAAATGTATGATTTTTACAAAGCAGCTTTGTAAAAAAATAAATCTTATTGAACAAGAGTGCATAATACATTCATATGACACTTTGAGAGCCTCTGATGTACAGTACCTTCCTTTTGATGACTGGTGTTTAGTTTTGTGTCTTAATGTATGTTAAAATAAGTGTTAAATAGCTCTATATTCAGAGCAATCATTGCGTGTTTTCCCTGCCTCTCGATCTCTTTACATTTTCAGGGTAGGACACCAATTGTATCCAATCAGGAAAGAGAACCATTATAGGATAAACAAGTGAAATTGGAAATTATGAGACAAATTATCTTTACGGATTTCATTGTCGATTGAAATGTCTATCCTGACCTGAAATTCAATTTGCAGTTTACTAAATAACTGAAGAGATGGGGAGATCCATGTTACTGAACAAACACTTTACTATCTGAATATAGATCTATTTAACTTAAACTAGCCGACCTCAAGAATAACTTATACCCCCTTTAAAGTTTATTTAGATGCGGGTGAAAGAAAGAAACAGTAGATTGTGTAGACAACTGGCAGGTCTAATGTTTGTTTGAATGAATTTACTTCCAGCTTTTAAATCAGAACGTTTTTCGAGAGCAGACAGAATGGAGAAAATGCAACAACCAATGTTCCAGCAAATCTTCCCTGCAAAGAAACATTTAGCTATCATCACATACCTTTAATTCTCAGCACAATATTTTTTACCAATGCAATATTTGCGTGTTGCCAGAGCAATCCCATTATGTTTTCACATAGCTACCGTTTTTTTAAGTTCAACCTTTGAATATACTGTATAGAAAGGGGGAATATTCATGGAAACAAACCACTATGGCAAACGTACCACCTTTAGCCTGATTTATACTTCCTCATACAACGGTGTCGCATCTTGTTGATCTTTTAGATCTGCTATTTTTGGCGACGGACACCGCCATACAAGGGGTTATAAATTAGCATTTTACTTTTTCATCTTTTTATGAAAACCAAATGAAAAACTCATTTATCGAGACAGGGTTTCATGCATACTTGGGAGGTTCACAAAGTATAGGATGACTAAATAGTTGCTACTACACTTTTCTTTTAATATCTAGGCAAAACCAGGTGGCACATTTACAGTGACAGGTCTGTTTTGAGAATTATCCCAGTGTTCGCACACCCAAACATGTAGAATGAAATACCTTGACCATACTGGGATTGTGGTTTTATGATTCCCTTGATTCATTATCAATACTTTAACTGCCCCCGTTCTAATATACTGTATGCCCAATCAGAAAAAGGGCTAGTTTTAAGTGGATAAGTATGGTTTGAAGAACATTAATTAATATTGTTTTTCTCTTATTGTTTTTACCAATATGCTCTCCAATATGCCTGGAATAAAAAGTGTTGTACAACCCAGTATGAAAAAGGTATTAAAAGGCTTTGAGGGAGGAAAGGTGAGTCTGCAGCACCATGTGTGCCCATATTGTGCTTGTTGTCATCATACTACTAGGGATAAACTAAATAAAAATAACAATATAAAATATAAAAGGTTGACATTAATGGTGTGCAAGTTTCCGTTCGCCTTCTATAATATCAATAAAATAATCATTGTCATCAATATCATCACCACAGGTTTTCTTCTTTTTTTTTAAATAATAAAACGGTAAAAACTTAAAAAACGAAAATATTTTCTTTTCAAGACTCGGACTGAACAGAGAACAGAGAGTTGCAACGCTGGGCTGACTGAGTTTATAGGTGCACAGAGAGGACCATCACAACACCAAACTCGGCACGAGTGTCCATATTCACCCCAGCCGCCAATCCATCCACCTCCATACCTCACATCCTCTCCCTTTTATCAGTCTTACTTTCTCTGTACTTTCGTTGTCTTTCGTTTCTCTCTTCTGGCCTTCTTTCGTCAGTCCTTTTTCCTTTTCAAGGTTAACTTACATACCTCGACACTTGTGGAAAAGGTTGCGCGACGGAACATAAATCAACCTTCGCTTTTTCTTTTTTCACTTTAGTATTCCTTCTACTTTGCTGTCCAGCAGACTCAAAATGTTGGCACAACATTTCTGCAACTTGAATCATGGCAACGTTTTCACACGAGGTCACAGAAACGCTGAGAGAACATTCCCTGGTCCTCGTGTCTGTGCATCTGTGTGTCCGTCCTCCTTCAGCTCCCAATCCCTGCTCTTCCACTCTTATCTGTTGCTCCCGTGAGATTAGGACGTACTGATTCTGCCAATTTCTTGTCTGATGGCTACGGACGACAAAGAGAAGTGCCATTTTTAGACCATGGAAGTTGTTCCTGTGTCATTTTTCACAGTTAGACAACTGGTTCTCAACGTTAGGTCTGCAGCTAAATTATCAATAGTTAGGAATAAAATGGACCCCTATGGGTCTGTAACTCTCAGATTAAAATTGCAGAAACTGTGGATTTCAATGTATATTGTGGTCTCAGATATGAAGATCATATCAAAAGGGTGGCCCTGACCTGTGCCATGCATATCAAACTGGGGGTCCTTGAAAAAGGTTGAGAATCACTTACCATTAATTATCTCATCTTTCACTTTATGCAATTCACGTACAACTTCATCCAAGATTTCCTGAAAAAGCATGAACTTTGGTTTATTTCTTTTTCAGTATCAGGTATATACTGTATAATGCAATACGTTTATAAAAGCATGTAAGTCCAACCAAAAAATAGAGTCTACCACTACATGCTCCCATGGATATTGATTAAATTACCACCAAGGGTGATGTTTCTAGCACCAAGCGCTTCCTCGGTCTGCTGACCCCTACTGGTTGGTCTTGAGACTGACTGGTCATAGGGATGGTATTGAAACTATGTGCCTCCTCTGATACTCATGCAATCTCCTGCTTTTAGCCTCTGCCAGTGAGGAGCTTCACTAGGAGGATGTAGTTCTCTGTTCCTCACAGTTCAACACCCCTGCTGACAGACGCCCTAGAGCCAAACTGTAGGAGTCGGTAGTGCAGTGACAAAGAACACCCCCCGCCTGTATATAATGTATAATCTCTTTCCAATTTGCCCAAAGATAATATTAATAATAAAAAAGAAATATCGGTTGCAGATTTGAAATGTGAGGTTGGCTAAACAAACCTGCTTCATCCTGTCAAACTCTGTGTCTGCATCACTGGTGCTACCGATGGGTCTCACTCTGCAACACAAAACAGCAAAGGTCGTACAATGGGGTCATGCTGGGAAAATAGTGGATCTATTCTACAAGCTTGTAGATCGATTATTTTTGATATTTTCTGAAAATGTGGAGAAAGAAGTAGTACATTTAGATTTTTTTTTATATATTAACCTGCCCAAAGTATGGGGCACAAAAAGCAGTTTAAATAACCCTGCATAATGAAGTGTTATGGGCCTTCCTCCGCTGGGTCATAGGTGCTCACAGACTACATTTTAAGTTGGTGAAAAGGAAGGATTTTTGGTCTGGATGCCATTTAATCATTCGTGTTGTTTTATGTTGTAATAACTACAGTGCCATAGATGCTGATTCCGTGGGTGCTTCAGGGTCAGAGCATCCACAGAGTAAGCTGAGCACCTTGGGGAAAAAGGCACTTGATAGGACTGCCCATATGCACCAGTTGTCTTACATTGCAACGTGCACACGATGCATAATGTCCCCATCTCATACAATGTTTCTTTTCCATCGGGGGTACAGAGTAGACTTTTCTCGGCTCTTACCCATTTACTGACCTTGACACCAGCGATGACTTTTCTGCAGAGTTAGATCGTTCCCATGGTTTCTTCACAGCATCTGGGGGGACAATTTCAAGCAGGTCTTTAAAAACAGCCAACATATACGTTTATGGAAAGAAAGACTCGGCTACAAAACTCAGCTGAATAAATTTACCTGTCGAGTTTTGGCGGCCACTGGAGTCGTCCTGTAGAGGAAAGAATATTGGATGATTACAATTACAATTTAGGCACTTAGCAGACACTCTTATCCAGAGCGACTTACAATAAGCAGGTAATACATCAATACATCAATGCATCAATACATCAAGTGCATAGCAATATCAATCTAGAAAAATAACGTAGGTAGACCAAGTATCAGTATCAAAACACTTTTTTTAAACATGCTGCACTTCCTGAGGATTACAGTTACACAGACAAGACAAAAAAGTGTTTTTACACAAGAACCAGGGACATACAGTACCTCATCTGGTTTCTCTGAAGCTTTCCGTCTGTCAAGTGAAAGTTAAACACATGGAAAAAGAGACGTAAGCAGACCATCATCTGATTCATGGTGAACACAAAATGTTAACTCATTGACTGCTCCAATCCGAGTTTCCAGAGATGTCAAGGATATGTTCATGATATCCCCGGAAGAAAAGCACGCTTCACTTGTGTTGGATGATTTTTAAGGCTTCATTCTTATAATGGGACCCTATGGGAGTGCGTGTGATTATTTCCCAAGGAGAACACAACTGTGTGCATCTTTTGAGCCTGTGCGAGGAAATCCGACCATATTGGAATATTTTATGAATTTTCAAAGGTTAGTGAAATCGTGGCAGTCAAAATTCAATGAAAGCAGTCAATGAGTTAAAACTACCTTCTTGAGAGTGATGTACAGTATGTTGCTAAGTAGCTTACAGTATATCATCGTAGGCAGAGACTAAATTAATGAGGCTGTAAAAGGATATCTTAAAGTGTAATGTAAACAAACCAGTCACAGGTATAAATACTGGTCTACATCAGTGGTTCTCAAACCTGGGGTCGGGACCCCAAGTGGGGTCCCCAAATTATTTTGTGCCGTCCCCAGATAATTAGCTTAATGTAATTTACTTTTCTCACTCAACGGTGAACAAACCAACATACAGTATATACAGGGTAACTGCACATTTATAAAGTGACAATTTAAGGACTTTCAATACCGTTTTAATACCAAACTGACCGAACTGTCAAATATTAAAGCTATACTGTGTAAGTTGCTCAACTAGTGGTCAGTAGCAGTAGAGCAAACCGCGGTGGCGTCTGCTTTTTTCATCCGTTTTTCGCAGCGGACCGGGCATTCAGACCACCGCGTCCGCCTCGCCTCGCCGAGACCTTTCCATAGAGCAGGGGTCCTCAAATACAAATCTTGAGGGTCCACAAATATGTTTTTGAAACAGGTCCGGGTCCGGAAAAAAAATAATAATTATATATATATATATATATATATATATATATATATATATATATAGTGTGTGTGTGTGTGTGTGTGTCTTTTTTCTTTATTAAAAGGGTCTTAGGTCCTTGCATGGAAAGACAACATCTTAGCCACTAGCCTAAAAGGGGAATTCCCCTTGGATGGGGGAGATTTTAGCCTTTTGGTCATCAGGTTGGATCCACCACTCACTTCAAACTGGGTTTGATTTTTCCAGTACACGAAACAGCAGAAGGGAGAACAGATTGTAGTAAATCAAAGTGGAGCAGAGATATTTTGCGCTCTGGTTTCTTTTAACAAACTGGGATAATCTTCGAATAATTTATGCTTGTGTCACAACGTGAATATCGATCTGAAAACAAGGTCTCGCGGCCACGCATCGGAGACGAAGCGGCTCCTAGCGAGCAGGCTACTTCATGTAGCTCGCAGCAAGCTTTGCTCGATGCCGTCGCTGCATATCCATGCAGAAAGACAGAGGCGACCGAGGCACGTCGATCGCGACAAACTCTCTGGAGAGAAGATTACAATCCTGCAAACGTATTCACGTTGATGCTGTGCGTGAATGAACCCCACTGATTTGCGTATAGTTGCACTAGTGTTGCAGGCTCAGGCTGCAGCTCCGAAAACTTCGGTGGTCTGTGGAATTAACTGTAGTGACCCAGGTGCTAACAGTCAGCCTAGCAGCGTGTCGTTGTCATAGAGATGACAACCCATAATAATCTGTGGCCAACATCAGCCAATCAGCGCGTCGCTGGTTCTCTCACACACAGCGCTTGCAATGAAGCTGAAGTGAATGAATACAACGAGACGTGGAAACTTTTTTTTTTTTCTTTTCTACAATTCGTCCTGGGTCCGGACGGCGGTGCCTCGCGGTCCGGACATGGACCGCGGTCCGCCTATTGAGGACCCCTGCCATAGAGGTCTTTCGTGTCCCTCTACGAGCCTCGGTTGGGGAGTTACATGCTAGACTCCTAGCCCAGTGTAAACACTGCAGTGTACTTCCTGAAGAGCTCAGCAGTGTATGATCTGGGCTTTGATTGGCCGGTAGGGAGACACGTGTACAGAATGATGCATATGACGTAATCGGGAAAAACAGCCCCGGTCACGGCCACCAGGGCTCAGTAGAACACATATAAAGAAAAGGCTTTGGGAGCTGAAATTAACAGAGTGGGGGTTCTAAAACTTTAGCGATTTAATAGTTAGGACAATTTTAAGATATGTTTTATAAAAAAAGTTACATAGTATAACTTTAAGTAAGCAAAAGGCGAACCTTGTGAAAATAGCCGATCTACATGCTCAGAACGTTGTGAGCATGTAGCTCTGCTATTTTCTCGATATTTATCTGTGGAACCGAGTCACATTAAATGTAATACCTACAATTCCAAGTGCTTGTCAGGGTGGGGGGTCTCCGGTTCAAATATGTTTCTTTTGGGGGTCACGGCCTAAAAAGGTTTGAGAACCCCTGGTCTACATACACCTATCTTATCGGGGAATCTGTAAAGGTTTTACCTGCGCGCTAGCAGAGCGTTCATCTCCTGCATCAGTCCCTGTCCGTCTCCACCTCCACCACTGCCACCACTGGACCGGTTGGAGTCTGACTTGTTGGAACCACTAGAACCAGGTGGACTGCTCTCATCCTGTGGAATAGGAACCAGAGGATCAGAAATAGACAAACAGTGTCTCGAGTTGTTTGTAAGAGGCCAAACAACCTTTTGTGAACCAGAGTTCAACTCTGATATCGTCACTGTCGGGCAAAAACCTTGTATCTCCAAGTTTCAAATTTGTACTTTTTTCAAACCTTACCAGACTGTCGCACAAAATGAGTGAAAATAGCCGATCTACAAGCACACAACACCTCGCACGTGAGGCATTAGCTGAATTCCAATCCGAAGGGTTCGCACTTTGAAGTGCGCATTTGAAGGGCTATGACGTCACTGGGCCGCGCCAAATAGCAATCTACAAGCTCACAATGCGTTGCGTTGCGACGCATTGTGAGCTTGTAGATCTGTGACCAGTGACGTCATAGCCCTTCAAATGTGCACTTCAATGTGCAAACCCTTCGGATTGGAATTCAGCTATTGTGTGCTTGTAGATCGGCTGTTTTCGCTAGTTTTAAATCATCTTTAAAATGATAAACACAAAACGAACGGTTTTGGACATACAAGGTTTCCACCCGACAACAACGATATGTTACTTTCTGGATTATGTGTCACCGAAAACAACCCAGTCCCAGCTAAGAATGTCTGCTCCCTTTGTGTTTCTATCGGTACATGTAGGTCAAGGTCAAATGTCAATCTGGGGTTAGAAAGTACGTCTCCCTCTCTGATGAAGAAGAATGCAGAAGCGTTAAAAATGCCTTGGTGTTTATTTTGAACATTAAAAAAAGACAAAATAAAAGACAAAAATAATACACAATTATAATGCATTAAACAAAAACTAAAAAAGCACAATAACTGGGATGATGTGTGGTCAGTAATAAAGGAGATATTGAAATACGAAATACTGAAGACAAGTGTGGTGCTGTATCTAAGAAACCTGACGCAGGAAAACACACATGGAGACGACATGTATCTGGTCAAGGTGCTGCCGGCAGCCAAGAAAAAAGCAACAACAAGACTGTGGTATAAAAATGACCCTCCAACTTGTGAGTTTACAGTTTAGGCATTTAGCAGACGCTTTTAATCCAAGCAGTGGCTGTGAGCATTGGCAGTGAGCGGTGGCTGTGCATTGTGGAGGAAATATATGTGATGGAGAGATTTACACACAAACTCAGGATACAAAAAGAAGTGTTCCTTTTGAAAAGGGAGAAATGGACTGAATAACCCAGAATAATGACACCACGATTGTGTAATATGGACTACAGTGTGAAGATAAAAATTATGTAAAAATGTTGACCCTGTGAAAATATGTACATGTGACAAGCTGCAAAAAAAAGTAAGAAAAAAGAAAATGCACAATAACATTGCACAATAATAATAATCACCTAAGGAAAGAGATGATGGACGCCAGACAGACAGATATACAGTACATACCCTCTGTACTCTGCGTAGTTTGGCTCCAGCTATCGCAGCAGCCAATCCTGAGGGCTGTTGCTGTAGTCCGGGCGCCCCTCCCGGAGGCCCTCCGCAGGCGGGCAGTGGAGGGGGCATGGGCGGTGGCACTGCCATGGGAGGTGGGGGTCCGGGAGGAGGTGGTGGGGCCGGAGGGCCGGCCATGCAGGGTGCAAGGGCTGGGGCTGGGGGCGGGGCCACGGACAGCAGAGACGATGGGTGACCTGCGGAGACAGGGGGACCTGGAGACGGACAACACAAAGAGGACACGTTAAAACAGGGGTCTTCAACGTTTTCAGGCCAAGGACCCCTTAGTTGAGAGAGAGAGAGAGAGATGAAGCGGGGACCCCCCCACAACCTTTTCATAGATTCCATAGTTTGGCAGCACAATCATCAGTGTATTTTGGATTCATGTCAATTTGTGTTTTAAAATATTTAACCACTTGAACCATCAATACTTAATAAACTTGACCTTTCACTCTGTATTTAAGTCTGATCGTTTTCCCCTCTACACCAAAGCTCTTGTGGCGTTGTGAGCTTGTAGATCTGCTATTTTTGGCTAAAGTTCTCCGAATATGGACGCTAGGGTTCAAGTGGTTAATATAAAAAAGGAGAAAAAAAGTTTCTATCACTCAAAGATTTGGAGGACCCCCTGTAGTAACCCTTGGGACCCCCTAGGGGTCCCATACCCCCTGTTGAAGACACCTGTGTTAAAAGCTAAATAAATTGATTATTTTAGTGTTGCCCGATCCCGATCACGTGATCGGATCGGCCGCCGATATGGCCGTTTTTATAAGATCGGAGATCGGGGAAAAAAAATCGGGGAAAAAAAAAAGTTTTTTTTTTTTTTTTTCAAAAAAATATTTTCTGGGAGTACTGAAAGTTACAGGTAAGGTGAATGCGATATGAAATGTAAGCTTACCATAATCACAGTAATCCTTAATCATTTTCAATCATATTCAAGGGCTTTTGGAGAAATGAGACAGACAGAGCACTGCAGAGGGAAGCTGATTGTGTCAGACTCTGTGTACAGCTGGCAGCTGATGCCAATAAGTAGTAATTGGCCCCTTGCTAATGGATCAAAGGAAGGCAATTATGTCTCTCTGCACTGTCAACTAGCTCAGTGGTTCTCAACCTGTGGGTCGGGACCCCCAGGGGGGTCCTCAAATTATTTTGGGGGGGTCCCCAGATGATTAACTTAATGTGCAACATTGTTTTCTCTCTCAACAGTAAACAAATCAACATAAAGTTTAAGTGTATAGAGGGTATCTGCACATTTCGAAAGTGAAAAATTAAGGACTTTTTAATACCTCTAAAATGACAAATTAAACATTGGCCAAATTGTCAAATATTAAAGCCAGAAATTGTGAAAATAGCCGATCTACATGCTCACAACTCCTCGCGTTGCGAGGCGTTGTGAGCATGTAGATCTGCTATTTTCACAATAGAACCGTGTTATACAAAATATACTTCCTCAACTCTTCAGGGTCGGGGGTCCCCAGTTAAAATATGATTATTTTGGGGGTCACGGCCTGAAAAGGTTGAGAACCAAGTGATAGAATTAATAGAATTTTTTTTTCTTCTTAATGCCTTGCCAAAAGATCGGATCGGGAAAGATCGGGATCGAATCGGAAGCAATAATATTTGATCGGTATCGGATCGGGAGCAAAAAAACCCTGATCGGGGCATCCCTTATTTATTTATTAACATTTCCTCACCCAGGAAAGGCTAAACAGATAACTTCCTACTCACACACACGCGCGCACACACCTCTAGTACCTGACAACAGTGGATGCTAAGCAAAAGAGCACATCAGTGCTCCCACTGTGGGACAGTTATTAATTGGTTGATAACCAAGAATTGGTTAATAAAAATCATACCCTATGATTTGGTTAACACTAATTTGGTTAACACTATCAGGTCATGTTCAGCATGGCTCGTCACTAGTTCATGGGGCTGATGTATGTATAAGCACTTAACATTTAGGCTCTTGTGGGTTTGTATAATGTAACAATAAGTGAGATGTCTAATCATGAGATGGATGGGTAAAGTTCAATAGTGCCCACCTGTGCACATGTCTGCGCCAACATACTGTACACTCAAACACCCCCCCACCCCTGTGGAGAGGGGAAAGTCCCGAAAGCGCGAAGCCCGAAAGCGCGAAGTGGTGAAATGTCTCCTACCGCACCGTTAGCGCGAAGTGGGGAAACGACACTGCAAGCGGCGCGAAGGCCAGCGGACCTTGGTCCTGCTCTTCGCCCCCGAGCGCCGCAGGCGCGAGTGGCCGCGAAGAGCGGGCCAGGGCCGCGCGGCCGGCGGAGCGCCGCGCGAGTTACGAAGCCGTGGTGAATGCAATCGTTATATTTATGCCCAGGCCGTAAGGCCTGGGCAAGCGCACGATAAACGCCCTGTCCAGAAGACGTTCGCCAGATCGCTACGGTATCGGACATTTCCCCACTTCGCGCTTTCGGGCTTCGCGCAAAAGGTACGCACCCGTGGAGAGTCTCCTTCCTCCTCTCTCCTCATCATACTTACAGGTGGGCCCTGCAGGTGGGCCCTGCAGGGGGACGGGGGGAGAGGGTGTCTTCCTGAGTGTGCCCCCGTCAGACATGGCAGTGTAAGAGGGGGGTGAGTAGGAGGAGGAGGAGGGGGGCTGCTGGTACACCTGCTGCTGCTGCTGCTGCTGCTGCTGCTGAGTGTGGAAGCTGGATGAATACTGGGGATGGCCGGAGGCGGGGCCTGGGGCCGTTTGACCCGCCAGAGGAGGCAGGGGAACCGGCTCGCAGTACTGCGGGGTCATCGGCAGGTGCTGGGAATGGGGGGAGTAGTACTCCTCCGCTTGGCCGTTGGCGTGAGGCGGGGGCTGGTGGTGGGGGTGCTGGTGCTGGTGTTGGTGGGGGGCCGTCGCCATGCTGGGCTCGGGCGGAAGGGGCTTGGGGGCTCTGGCGCTCAGCGGCGGCAGGGGGAGGGCCACGGGGGGGAGGGGCTGTGGAGGCAGGCCCTGCTTCACGTGCACGGCCATCATGACGGGGGGAGAGGACGACGGCGGCGCCTGGCCGTACATGTAGTGGTGCATGTGAGAGGCAGACCAGGTGCCGTGTTTAGGGGGCAGCGCGGCCTCATGGTGCTGCTGGTGGAGCTGGCGCGCGGCCGTGGGCGGAGACAAGGGGATCTGGCGGACCTGGCGGCCCTGGGTGTTCAATCCAGTCTGCACCGGAGAGAAGGCCGAGGCCAGGGAGGTGGAGAGCTGGGAGGAGAGCTGGGCCCTCTCCCTAGCCGAGCCACCGCCCTCTCTCTCCTGGGAGGGAGAGGACGAGGAGGCAGAGGAAGAGGGAGGGGAGGCGGACGCCACGCGGACGTAGGAGGGAGGCAGGGTACAAGCACGGAACTGTCTGTACTCAGGAGGGGTGTCTGGGTGGACGGGGTTTGAGGACACTTTGTATTGGAGGGTGGAAACGACTGTGACGGCCAGAAAGAGAGAGAGAGAGAGAGAGAGAGAGAGAGAGAGAGAGAGAAAGAGAGAGAGACAGAGAGAAAGTGCGAGGCAGAAACAAGAGAGAGGAAGAGGAGATACAGGCGAAGGGAGGGAGGCAACAAACAGGCAAACAAACAAAGAAAAACAAAAAGAAAAAGAGAATAAACGTGAGAAGAATGAAAAGCAATCAACCAAGCAACCGAGCACGATGATGAAAAAAATTAAAATAATCAGGAGCAATCGAAAAAATAGAAGCAAACAACAGCAAATTAAGAAATTATTTAAAAAACAGCATCAAACTTAAAGAAGCAGCAGAATGCAACATGACTGAGCCAGAACGCATGTGACATTTCACCAGCACCACCAACAGTAGCTGGAAGAAGGAGATGGAGTGCAGGGCATGTTGCGGGGGCGGGGAGGATAATAACAATAAAAATACTGATAGGGGAAGAGGAGGGTATTTATGGTTGTGTTTATGGTGTTTAAGGGCTCATAATCAGTGTTGGCAGGTGTGCACGAACGAGCAAACAGCATAAACAGCATACCGACAAGGAAGAAGTGGGTGAGCCTAAAGGGCGGATCCAACACACACACATCTAGGAGCTACAGTACTGCACCCTCGTTCGATTGCGATGTTTCCATAGGAAACAGCGTTCTGGGACTCTGATATAATCGATGACTTCATCTGTTTGCAGAGTGAAAGTATTGAGCACTGTTTATACAGCAGAGTGAATATCGGTCGCTTGGCAACTTAAGTGCATTGTCAGATGTTTGTTGTTGGCAGTCTTGTGTCGTCGAGAATGTTTGTCTGAGTGTCTGTTTGTGTATCCAGGTCAAAGGTGTGGAGTTGTCCTCAATAAGAAGTGTGTGAGTGCGTGAGTGAGTGCGTGCGTGTGTGTGTGTACACACTACAGTATGTAGGTAGGTACTGTAGGTAGGCGTAGGCATGTTAGTTTAGGCCTCACCTGATCCTGATGTTCGTCGCTCTCTCTCCTTGTGCGCCTGCATTTGATGTTGTTCCATCATCCTAAAGACAAGATAGTATAGAATAATTTGGTCAGAATCTATTGAGAGGATTATAGCCCCTTGAGAATCAGCGTCTCATTTTAGAGGGGGTCCTAAACACATAAGTCAGTGGTTCTCAACCTTTTCATGCCACGACCCCCAAAATAATCGTATTTGAACTGGGGACCCCCTCACCCTGACGAGCACTAACATTTTGTATAACACGGTTCTATTGTGAAAATACAAAATAGCAGATCTACATGCTCACAACGCCTCGCAACGTGAGGCGTTGTGAGCATTTGGATCGTCTGTTTTCACAATTTCAGGTATTAAAAAGTTCTTAAATTGTCACTTTAGAAATGCGCATATACCCTCTATACACTTTAGGTTGGTTTCTTTACTATTGAGTGAAAAAACAATGTTGCACATTAAGTTAATCATCTGGGGACCCTCCAAAACAATTTGGGGACGCCCCTGGGGGTCCCAACCCACAGGTTGAGAACCACTGAGTCATAACATTACATACAGTACAAAAACACATGACTAAGACATTACATACAACGCTAACACACAACCCGTAACATCTCCCACCCATACCCCCAACCCCCAACTCATTTAAAGGGCAACTTCACAACTGGGACAACCCTATCTTATTTTATTGTTGTTTGGGACACGATCAACACAATCCTGAGTTATTTTTCATGTTCAATCTGTTTTAGTTTTTTTTATATTTTAGTATTTCAGCATGACTAGTGATGCATTTTGCATCATCAGTGTTGCAAAATGCATCACTAGTCATGCTGAAATACTAAAATATCTAAAAAAGAACAGATTGAACATGAAAAATAACTCAGGATTGTGTTGATCGTGTCCCAAACAACAATAAAATAAGATAGGGTTGTCCCAGAGGTGAAGTGGCCCTTTAAGCAAAAAACTAAAAAGAAAGGAGAATACAAAACTTTGGCTTGAGTCAACAAATTTAAATAGAGTGAGTACATATGACACGTTAAATATCAACGAATGGCATGAATGAATATTTGCGGCAACGCGACGTCTCATTTCGTGTTATTGTTGAGTGTTTTAATTGCAGTTCTCTGTTGTTGTGTTCTACTGTACTCCAGAAATACATGTGGTCTGTGTTTTTTTTGTTTTTGTTTTTTTCGACAATTGTTTGTAGTCTTATCCCGATTTAGCAATGTCTACTTCGGTGGTCCATGTTACTGCCAACTTCCACTGATGGTTTGGGGAGAGAGTAACAGTGTTGATTTGTACAGTTGATTTAGTTTTACTTTTGTCATAGTCTTTTGAATAAAATTCCATTTACTTTTAGTCACATTTAGTCAAGGACGTGCAGAGAATGTTAGAGAGGCAGGGGCTGAAATATCTAAAAGGGCCTTTAGGTGAAAATATTGAAAATAGCAGACCTCCAAGCTCACAACGCGTTTGAGCTGGGAGGTCGGCTATTTTCGGAACTCGATACCACACTAAACTAAGCATAATTAAGTGAGTACTGGAGATTTCAACACAGAGGGCAATTCTTTCAACATAAGATACTGCATTCAAGTTCAGGAGAGACTGAACAAGGCAATTCTCTTGAATGCTGCCTTCGGGTATGGCAAGAGGGCGTTTGCATTTCTTTAACCATAGTAAAAACTGCATTCATGGTCTGGAGAGGGCATTTTTTACAGACGGACAAAATGTCTATATGTCTATGTCTATGTGTGCAGTGCACATGCCTGCATTTAGTCATTTGAAACGTTTTAGTTTTGGTCTAGTTTTAGTCGACTAAATATCATGGCGGACCTTGATGGCATCATAATGCCCGATTTGACCTTTGGTTGCATGCTGAAAATACTGGAGCAGACAACAAGGAAGAGAGAGCAACGAATGCAGAGGTTTGCTTTATCTTCCTCAGTTCCTGTCAAAGCCTAACAGACCAACCAGAAGGAATCGAGGGGCAAAATCAACATTATCAAAGCCGCCTTTTTAAATATATTTTAATTTCCTGTCTGGCTCGATTGTAAAATGTGTTATCTGTTAAGATTATCACGATGACAAGATGTGTGTTCATATCATAAGCTTTTGTTTGCTATAGAGCTTATTTTAATTATTTATTAGTATTATTCAATTTTTTGGCATTTTATTACTTTACTTTACTTACACCAAGACAGGGAGAGGCAGGGTATGCATTCAAGTGCCTTGGGTTTGACTCAAAATTGGGCCAGCTGCAGGAAGGACTATAGCCTTATTTATGTGGCTCTTACTCTGTGATCCACCGGGGTGCCCCTTATTTTCTTAATTTAACGGAGCAAAGATTCCATTCTAAATCCTCAGTGGGAACCAATGGCATGATGGCAGGAGTACTAAGGTAGGCCTGCAAAAACACATCATCCCTGGAGCATTCTATACCTTCACACCACTGTATAGGACCCCCAGTTTGGCATGCATTATTAGGCCACGGACCGCCATAACTCCGAAACCAATTTGTACAATCTCTGGGTTACAGATCTCTAAGGGTCCATTTGGTTCCCAACTATCAGTGATTTAGCAGGGGACTCCCTGGAACAACCTCTAGGACCCCTCGGGGGTCCCCGGACCCCACTTTGAGAACCACAGTGTTATCATATCATCTCTGTCAGTGTAAACGTCATTTGTCCAAAACTGTTGCTTTTCAGGATTCAAATTCAAAACAAGTATCAAAAGTAGCAGATCGAAAAGCTCAAAACACCTCGCTTCGTGCAACATTTCAAGCTTGTAGATCTGCTACTTTTGATGCTTTTATGTGAGGCTGACAGGCTGTAGTATGATCAAGTACTAGTATACCGTTAATTTACGGAAGGAGAAACCCCACAAAATGTTAGAATATGGAGATACAGTAGGTGTTTGTTTTTTTATTACACCTAAACAGAAGGCTAATTTCTCTGAGGGGGAGGCAACAGGCTGGAGACTGTGTGGGTCTCGGGAAGCTAACCATTGGCATATATTTTGGGAGTGTCCAGTGATAAAGACTTTCTGGACAGAATTTCACAGATCAATAAATACAATATTGGGTGCAGATTTGCCCCTGGAATTTACTGTATTGTTTTTGGGACATCCAAATTTCCAGACAGGCTGACGAATACCTATTTGGTGTTCTAATATCAGCCTGCAGAAAGGTTTTGACAAGGCACTGGTTGCTCCCTGAGGCCCCCATCATAAACTAATGGTTTCCTTACCTCCTCTGTGCATCGGCGTCCTCTGAGGATGGACCATTTTGGCGCTGGACAACTGGACCTGTAAGATAGATAGCGGTCATAATATGATCACAGGCAACCACAGCACCAAGTTGAAGTTCTCCTAATAACGTCTCATCAAGCGGAATGATAGACTAATCTGTGATTCACTCTGCTTTGAATATGGGGCTAGATTACTGGCAAAGTAAGAGTAATGCGTCTGGTCATTTTGTTTACAGATAGCCTTTTTCTCGTAGCATTTTTGAGTGAAGAGGTGGTCAGACATGAACATCCTCAACAATATAATATCAATACAAAATAATTTCACACAAATTATTACTCTATGCCAAGTCTAAAAGATGTACATGAATACATCAGAGAGAGAGGGAGAGAGAGAGGGAGAGAGAGAGAGAGAGAGAGAGAGAGAATGTGAGAGAGAGAGAGACCAGATATGACCTAACAGAAATAACACTGACTGACGGTCAGTAAATTCTATAAATTGAGGTGAGGTCATATGTCATCATTCAGCTGAGGCGTGACATCCATCTGCACTCCTCCCTCCTTCTCTTCCTCCTTCCATTCCCTCTCTCAACATCTTGTGAACAGAATACTGTATGCCCTCCATTTCCCCTCCTTCACGTCCACCTCCACCCAAATGTTACCCAAACTTTGCTTAATTTATAATCTGTGATATGGCGGAGTCGTGTGCCAAACTTTGTGGATACAAGCACACAACATGTTGCGGTCCGTGATGTGTTTTGAGTTTGTACAGTACAGTACATAGCATCATTTCTTTCTCTGTATAAAGTATACATTTACAACTTAGCAGATGCTGTTATCCAGAGCGGCAGATGCTGTTATCCAGAGCGACTTACAGGTGCAAAAAGAAAGCTATTCAGTGCATCAAAGAAACTAGGATACCAGGTCATCAAACCTAGCATTTGTCTAAACAAAATGCAAAGAATACATCTAAAGAACATTCCTAACATTTATGTTCAAGCAAAAACAAACCTAAATAACAAGACTTGTATGAACTACAGTAGCAAAAAAAGAACAAGTGATACAAAGAGAGAGGAGTGCTAGGGGGTTTATCTACCGCTCACATTCCTGTTCACATTCTTTCATTATTGATCCCTCCCGCCTCGATGCATTGTGAGCTTGTAGACCTGCTATTTTCGCTGAATGTTTGTCCCATAATAGTGACACTAGTAGGGTTGATGTGGTCGATTGATGCAACCAGACCATTTTTACATTAGCAAAGCACAGACAAAGCTCCCTTCTTCTCCTCCACCGAATGTATCATTTCCTGATAATAAGCTGCTCTCCGTCTCTTCCTTCCATGCCTCCATCCATCTCTCCCTCCTCCACCTTTCTTCTCTCTCTAGCAGACTGTAATAATCACCTCATTAAACTCTCTGCAGCGTGAGCCTGCATCAGCACCTCCTTAGTTTAGCTGCTTTTGTTTACACCAGAGCCCTCATCGTTGTGACCACATCGCTACTGCTGTTGTTGTTCTTTTAATACCATATCCTATTTTCCCCTGACATCAATTAGCAAGACAATTTACAATTTAAAATGTAGGCATTTAGCAGACGCTTTTAATCCAAAGCGACTTACAATGAGCAGGTCATCAATATAATAGCAAGATAATATTTCAGTACATCAACAACAGTATAACAATGCATAGGAATATCAATCTAGAAAAGACAATAACATAGGTAGACCACGCACCTAATCAGTAAAAAAAAAAAGAAAAAAAAAACGTTTCTAAAACCTAAAAATGCTATCTAGCTATCTAGTGAACCTAAGATGGGATACATTAGTCCTCGCACCAAATAAATACGTAAGACTGATTGAAATAAGACGTTTTCATGGGTCAGTTCTATGCTGACCCATGAAAGCAAATAGTTTTGTCTGTATCCTGTATTATTTTGCATACAACACTATCGTAAACAAATCAAGTCACTGTGAATAGAGAGTAACATGTTTTTTTGTTTATCTTCTTTCATCTTTCAATCTTTCCCACCTTTTTCTCCCAATTCAGTCGTTATGCCAATTGCCAGTTTTCCCCCCACACTGCTAACCCCTACAGTTAGTTATGTGGGGGAGTGTACGCGTCTCAGGAGTTTCACCGGGGAGGTGTAAACACTTGCGGAGGAGGAACACGCCATCTGACCTAGTTCTGCTCCTTGCTGAAGGAGATTGCCCCAAGATCGCAAAGGATTCGAACCCAATATTCTGCAGTGGAGGGCAGGAACTTTATCTATGCGCCACCCAAGTGCCTGAGATCAACACGTTTTACCTTAACTGAATTAGCAAGTGAAACAATTATATATGCACTCTGTACGTGCCAGGGTGAGCAGTGGGTCAGATAATGGACATCTGACATGTACAATACATCTGAAATGATATTAGGTTCATATTATACAGATGCTGTACTTGAGTGTCGCGTATGAGGCAGAGTTTAATGAAGGAGCAGACCTCAGCAGGCGTCACATGAGATACAGTGACTCTGCCCTGGAGGGCCAAGCAAGCTGTTATTATTCTGTTCATAATCTAATGATGCTAACCACAGGAGTTTCAACCACAGCAGTATAGAAACCAGAATAATTGAATTAAGGGAGTGCAATTAAGTAGCAAATGAACACTGACAACACAGATAGAAGCGATTCATATTACAATAGCAATATAATGCAAATAGCAAAGGGCCCCAAACTACACAGATACTAGTCCCCGATAGGCTGATGGATATACAGTACTGTAAATATGGATATCCGTAGCAAGCCCTGACAGCACATGAGCACATCATCCCCACCCTCAAACACCTACACTTCCGGCTAAGTTACAAATAGCTCCTCCTCACCTATAAAGCTCTCCATGCCCTAGCCCCACGGTACCTATCACATAGGGGTGTAACGATATAGTAACTGAATCGAAAAATATTTTTTAACTTGCAATGGTCTACTATATCGATATTACCTGACTTTCGCCAGATGGTGGCAGCATTGCGTTGCATTGCTTTACCATCTGGGCTCGGTCCGCCAGCGTTGATAACACTCGTAAAGTCCCGGGCCGGACCAATCAGCGGCAGCTATGGGCGGGCTCTGAGCGGCTCTGAGCCAATAGAGTGACGTTGCCTGAGTCAGAGTGCATGACGTTGCCTGTCTGCAACGTCATGCAGACAGGCCAATATGAGTGGTTGGAGTTGGCACTCCCAGACTGTGATAGAAACGGCCACATCCAATCACCTGCTACAGAAATTCAAAAAATGGCCCGCCCCTTACATAGAGTCTGGCCGAGAGATCCCAGATGTAAGGCAGAGCGTTACGCACTGCTGCAACTATCTGGCGAAAGTCAGGTTAATATCGATATGCAAAAGCAAATATGCAAAAAAACGTATTGAATCATTTTGCTATGCAAATAATCGATTGTATGGAAACTAATTATTTGTGTCTTGTATTTAGCAATTTTAAGAGGGAAAATGAAAAAGAGGGGTCTAATTACTTTTCCATTACTACTCTTAGCTACTCTTGGTCTATCGATAAATGTGTGTAATCTCTGTGTTCATGTCAAGGTGCGGGTTTGTCCATGTGTTGAAATATAATTTAACTTATAGATTTTTCCCTTAAAAAATCTGCTCTATTGACACGTTTCACAAAGATTTAATGTCTTTGCTAAATAGTTATTATATCGATTTTAAATCATTGAATCGAATCGTATCGTATCGCCATGAATGTACCAATATCGTCCATGTATCGTATTGTCAACCATGTATCGTGATGCGTCTCCAATTGTTGTTCAAATGTATCGTTACATCCCTACTAACCACCGTAGGACTAATGGGACGTTGCACATAATATCACACCTCCTCCAGGATTACACCCCAGCGGGGAGCCTGAGGTCTTCTGACTTTTAGGGCTCCTCACCATCCCTCACACCGATAACCAGACCCTCTGCAATAGAGCCTTGAGTGTGGCAGTCCCTGCCCTCTCGATTGGAACTCTCTCTCCTTGGAGATTCACAGACTCACAGGTTTGAATGTCAACATAAACAGTGGAACACAACCAAAACACAGCCAGGGGGATGTATCTTTCTGTGAGGAAACACGCCAGCACAATAATATAGTGGGTGATAAAGGTAAATAACAGCTAAAAAAAATGTATATACCGTATAAAAAAAGTACCTAAAGTTACCTAGTCAGTGTACCTTTAAAGCAGGGGTCTTCAATGTTTTCAGGCCAAGGACCCCTTAGTTGAGAGACATGAAGCAGGGACACCCACAAACTTATCATAGATTCCATATAGTTTCATCGTTTGACAGCACAATCATCAGTGTATTTTGGATTCATGTCAATTCGTGTTTTCAGATATTTAACCACTTGAACCGTCAATACTTAATAAACTTGACCTTTCACTCTGTACTTAGTCTGCTCTTTTTCCCCTCTACACCAAAGCTCAATGCGAGGCGTTGTGAGCTTGTAGATCTGCTATTTTTGGCTAAAGTTCTCAGAATATGGACACTAGGGTTCAAGTGGTTGTATATAAAAAAGGAGAAAAAAACGTTCTATTACTCAAAGATTTGGAGGACCCCCTGTAGTAACTCTGAGGACCCCCTAGGGGTCCCGGACCCCCTGTTGAAGACCCATGATTTAAAGTGACGTGTTTACCGCTGTGCTTGTTGACCTGAGATGACTAACAAATTGTTACCTCCGTGCAGAGTGATGGTCAGTCACCCCGCATCTCCCCTCGCAGCCCCCCTCTGCTGACTACCAAAGTTAGAGTCCCTATTCTGAGCTGACTATAAACAGGGAGCATCAGGGGTAGCAGTTAACACATAGCCAGAATACCAGTCATTAAACTTCCAACTTCAACGCCCACCGCGACACCAAGAAAACCTGTGGGAGATGTTTCCATTCTGCACAGCGGGGTAGGACAGTGGTTTTAGTCAACATGAGGTGGGACAGTGGTTTCAGTCGATATGAGGGAAGAGTTGGCCTAAATAAGATTCAACACATACCAGCTTTGACAGCATAACTGTTGAAACGTCTGTATTTGTCTGTAAAGCCTAATTTATGGTCCAATGGCAGAGAATAGCGGAGCTACAAGCTCACAAGATTGTAGTTGTGTCTCGGCGGCGGCAGCGAACACCCAAGCGAGAATCGGGTTTAAAGGAGCACTTCACCACCAAAATGACTTTTTTCTATTGATTACTCACACCATGGAGACTTAAGTAAAAATTATTATTCAATTCAATTGAGTTCAATAATATCGTTTTGTTTTTGTTGCATTCCTAAGAAGAAAAAAAAAGAACATTATGGTAAAATTACCCCCATTGATTCTGAAAGGGGACCCAAATACATGGGCCTGGATGGGGACCCAAACAAGGCCCTGGATGGGGACCCAAATGCATTTGGGTCAGAATCAAATGCATTTGATACATTTAGGGTCAAGGGTCAAGTACATTTACTATAATACATTTTTTTGTCTTAGGAATGTGACATACAAAAATACATTATTGAACTCAAGTCTCCATGGTGTGACTAATCAAATGGGAAAAAAGTCATTTTGGGGGTGAACTACTCCTTTAAGTGTTAATTTGGGCGCAGATTATTAGAAATCTGCTCTGGTGTGTCAAGACAGTGCTTCATCTGCTGATGTCGACTTGTTTGACAGAATCCTTTTGTTCTGCTCCTGCACGCTGAGAACCAGAGAAGGTGTCTGGGAGATGCATTTCCCCTCTGTGACATGCCTCTGAACTCCGCTCGTTAGCTCATGGCAATTATCTGCTCCGCTGGCACAGCTACATACTAAATTTAGCAAATATCCCGCACACTGTGGCACAGAGATTCTCTATCTAAAGCCTCGTTTATACTTCATCGTACAACGGTGTCGCTGGCCAAAAACGGAATATCTGCAAGCTCACAGTGTGTCAAAATGTAATGCGTTTAAAAAAAGCTTGTAAATCAGCTTTTTTTTCATAAACCAGGAGAGAGGTGGGACAGTGATATAATTACTAATCATCTACATAGACTACACCTAATCAAGCACTATATTCTAACACAATTAATCTAGTATACGTTTTGCTGTTCAGATCATTAGAAAGAGATACTTTAAAATACATGACTTGCTAATCCTAGAACTACTGTGCTAGGATTAAGCAATGTGTTTTAAAGCTTCTCCTATTCTGAGAAGCTTGATAATATACAGTATGTTGGTGCCAGCCTAAGAGCCCCCAGATACATTCTTTGTTTATGGCAACAGCATGGTTTTGTTGCATCAACACGAATTCGCTTTAAGTGACGATTCAAAAAAATGTACTGTATATTTACAATCAACAATCGACTGTGATGTGCTGCTGCAATGTCAGAGACAAACAAATATGACATGTCAAAACACGAGTTACAGTTGAAATAAATGACATAGCCATGATTTTGTTCAACGTGTTCATCACACTGCCATTAACCATCACAAGTGTTAAGTCTTTATACTCTTTAAACACTACCTGGGGTGAGATTATAAACACTTCACAGCCCATCTGCACATATTAACGAGACAGTTGTGATGGAGACAATCACTGTGTGTGAGCGTATGCGCGTGTGCGTGCGTGCATGCATGCATGCGTGTGTGGGGGTTCTACTGACATGTGGACATGGTTGTTGCTATGGTAAAGGTGAAGGGAAAAGAGACAGCCCAGGGGAGGAGAGGGCTTGATCAGGCCTGCAGTCACAGTATGGAGAACACGGGGGAATAAACAAGGCCAGTGCTGCGCTGTAGTACTGTATATACTGTATACGTGTACTTTTGAGTGTGAGTGTGTGTTTGTGTGTTATGCCAAGGAGATTGATGTCTGTGATGCTGTCTCTCTCTCCGTTTTCATGCAGGAATGCTTGTATCATCATTACCCAACTGCTATCAACAGCTCCGCTAGATGTGAAGCCAGGAGCTGGACCCAAACATGCACGCACACAAATACATACACGCAGGCACACACACACTTCAACCTCTCTATTCCTAACTTTTTGTGTTTGATGGGGACGGCGAGATATCAAATGCATCTGTTATGAGGTTATTCTAGGAATGATATTCGTCATAACCTTATAACGTTTCAGTGGTTTGTATACCTCTGTCCGTCCCAAATCTTTCTCATTAGAACAGCAGCTTCTGACAGATTCAGAGACGAACATACGTAAGTAACATAACAGAGATATCCACCACAACTCCAATGGATTCTTGGACAGGTTTAATGTAATGTCCAGTGTAATGTATATCATCACCTTCACATCACATAATGGGGTCATAGGCAACACTTAAGTCCTATATACTTTGTCGAACAAATAGCAAATTTGATCGCTATCTTTGCCTCTTTTTAGTTTTTTATGGTTGAATTGTTAAATGTTCCCAAAATAGGGACGCCGCGGCCAGGGTTAATGTAGTTATCTTTGGCAAGTGTGCCATTCCCAAACAAATTGTGGCTACTGCTTGCATTTCTTGACAGTACTTACTGAGGGTGATAATGGTTGAAGAAACTCTTCTAAGAACACCAGGTGATTTGTTTGGAGTCAGCATGGTGAAGCACCCCCCTGTCCTCCCTAATGTCCCCTGCACTGATGTCGCCGCTTCCTTCATGCCAGCACTGCTTTAGGATACGTAGACCTCTGTACAAATAATGTTCCTCCCTGTGCCGGATGTCAGGCGGCTAACTGGGACACCAGGAAGTGAGGAGCCTGGTTGTACGGCAGGGGCACTGGTTGACAGGAAAGAACACAGACGGCGGCGGTGACTGCAGAGGTAGAGGTAGGTAGGTTTTGCATGCAGGAGCGACGCTGTATTCCAAGACACCTGGGGCTTGCCCGAGGAGGCCCATGATGGTGCCACATCCAAATGCTCCCCCAAAAAAGTAGAGGCACAGCATGTGAGCATGGTGTGGACGTAAGACAGGAAGGCTCCATGAGATATTTTAGCCAGGCCAGGCACCAATGGGAAACAACCAGGACAGAACAGGATGACACCGGAGCTACACGCTCACAAATATTACCTCCTTGGACTTGGACATAAAAACGCACGCGTGCGCGCGCATGTGCGCACACGCACACGCGCACACACACACACACACACACACACACACACACACACACACACACACACACACACACACACACACACACACAGCTTAAAAGTAGCTTGTAACCAGAGCTGTTTAGTAAACTAAGAGCAGAGACAGGCCTCAGATGCAGGTCTGAGTTCTTCCAACATAATGTATTATGGGTCACATCTTCAAAGCAGCCTTAAATACGGCACATTCAAACAATCACGTGTCCCTCAAATGCTGGTTCCATTGTTATCCAGAACACAAGGCAATAATTTCTCTTTTTGTATTAAGGTATTGCAACAATAAACACTTTGGAATGAGGTTGTATTACAGATTCCTCAATGAAGAGCTTTCAAGTTCCAACTGACATTAGTATTTTGGTCAGGTTTCTCTTAGCTTTGTTATTTTAACAAAGAGTAAAGCCTGTCTGCAGTATGCATCAGTAACCACCAGAGGGCAATACAGCTCAGATGAGATCACATACAGCAGCTCTAACATACCATTAAATCAATAGGGACATTGCGGGAACACTCAGAATAGCTGAAGTCTGTACATTTGTTTGTATCATCATAGAGACAATGTGTCTAAGACAAATGTGCACTATCAACATAACTATCTCCTTAATCTCTAAAGACAATTGCTAACTCCCTAAACAATTTCAAATTGTTTCAGTATGTGCCTTCTGAATCTTTCTCATATAAAAATAAAGTGTTAAGATTAAAGGAGTATCCATGACAATGGAACCTAATATGCTTGTGAATGCAACGTGAATACAATAATGTGATTATGCTGATTCAAAGCAGTGTCGGTTTCATAAAAGGAGATAGGACACTTGAAGCGCTGATTCATCTCGCCTGATACATTTGAATAAACTGGATTCTTGGAAATTCACTGAATAAAATAATATCATTCCAAAGAATGATTAGGCTGTCACGATTATGACATTTTACATGACGATTAATTGTCACTCAAATAATTAACGATTTAATTGTGTTTTGTCGTTGACAATTACATTTCTGTTTGGCTTGTAGGCTTTGAAGTTGCACATGGCAGATATGACACATAACCTAAATATACAAAGAAATTAAGGACATATTTGACAGCTTTACACTTTAAAACATCTATAGTGGAAATAGCCGATCTACAAGCTCACAACGTGTCGCATCGCAGCGCGTTGTGAGGTTGTAGATCTGCTATTTCCACAATTTTTTAAATGTTTGAACATATATAAACATTTTTCAACATGTAAATGATTATGACGATTATCCCAAAACAATTGCGATTATGTCAAATAATTGCAATTAGACGATTATGTAATAATTGTGACAGCCTAAGAATGATGGCTACATATAAAACATGTCAGTCCAGAATAACCCAATACACATGTTCCCTGGATTTGGACCATTAACTTTGACCCTGACATTTGAAAATGCCTTAGAATAACATCTATCAATTCCATCCAAGAGCTTAACCAAGCGGTACAACCATGCTCTGCCAGAAAGAGCTTCCATCTCCTCCTTCCAAGAGCTCAACCAACGTACAGCCATTCCGTGTAAAGAGAGATTCTATCTCTTTCATCCAAGAGATTAACCAACATATACCATACCATGTAAAAAGACCTTCTACTGTATTACTTCCTTCCGGAAGATTAACTAACATACAACCATACCACATAAAAAAAAGAGCTTCCAGGAGATTAACTAATGCACAAACGTACCATGTAAAACGAGCGCAGAACCCCAGCAGGATAAATACATGATCAGAGTTAAACATGCAATTTACTCCCAGAAAATAACCAGTTAACCATATACTGTAATACTGACTGCTATTTGCATGTCAGTATATATGATATACTTGGTCACTAATCTATTCATTTCTCTGCTGCATTAATGTACTGTAGTCCTACATTCTATATCTTGATTCGCAAGTACTTTTTTAATCCATTCTTTTTTTGTATATTATAGAAGATTCTTGTTTTTGGCCACAACATAATAGACCTATATGCTACTTAGCTAACGAGGGAAGGTGCATTTCAAAACTGTATATACTATATACAGTATATATATCATCACTCACACATTTACACTTTATTTACTTGTCCTTTTGCTAATATTTGGTTTGAAGTAGGCTTAAAGCCACATAACTGACAGATAAATGACTGTCAGGAACAGGGACGTGCAGAGAATGTTAGAGACGCAGGGGCTGAAATTTCTAAAAGGGCCTTTGGTGGAAATATTGAAAATAACAGAACTCCAAGTTCACAACGCATCGCAGTCAGCTATTTTCGGTGTTATACACTGAAATAAGCATAATCAAGTCAAAACAAAAGATGTGGTGTAACGGCATGGATTTCTACACAGAAAGGGCAATTCTTTCAACATAAGATGCTGCATTCAAGTTCAGGAGAGTTTGGACAAGGCAATTTCCATGAATGCTTCCTTTAGGTATGGCATGGAAAGGGGGCATTTGCATTTAATAGTAAAAACTGCATTCATGGTCTGGAGAGGGCAGTTTTTACAGACGGGTAAAAGGGCAGGGGCTCAAGCCCCCTTTGATGTCTATGTGTGCACGTGCCTGGTCAGGAAGCATACCTCCACTGTCAGGTGAGCTGAGGACGTTGAGGGCGAACAGCATGGCGTTGGAGAAGGTGGTGGCCTCCTCCTTACTGGCAAAGTTCAACCCATAGACCTGGCGAGCGTCACGCCACTGGTGGAAGGTTGGGGTGGCCTGGTTGTACTTCAGACCCTTCACTATGGAGTAGTTGATCACCACCTTCATGTTGGAGTGGGGGGCAGGAGACAGGGAGGAAAGAACAGATCAGGGGTGTCACAAGGGGGGTAAAAGTGAGACTGAGTTACTAGGGCCCAAGGTGGAGGGTGGCATAATTATATACTTTATTATTATATACTTTAGCTATTGAAAAATAGCAGATATACAAGCTCACAGTGCGCTGCGAGCTTGTAGATCTGCTAATTTTTAAAAAGGTCGTGAAAATGTGTGCAAATCTTTGAATATATGTATTTTTTAAGCAAACATTTGTAACTCAAATTTGCTTCTGAGGGGTCCCTGGAACTAAATATTTTGAGATGGGAAACCTAAGGATTTGAAATATTCAAAGACACATTTTCACAATTTTTCAAAAATAGTAGATCTACAGATCTACAGATCTCGCAGCGCGGCAATCAGTGCCACGCTGTGAGCATGCATATGCTATTTTTCAATAGTTAAAGCACAAAATAATGCGTAATAATGGGTTCCCAGTCTAAATGGGCTAAACACCCCTCCCACTATGAAGAACATTCATGGGGGGCCCGCAGTGAATCCTTGTACCCAAGGCCCAGAATTTGGTGCGACACCCCTGGAATAGAAACCCTCTACGACGTGACTACGAATTCAACTTTATTGTCAAATCTCAAGATAACAAGAGTTAAAGATTGTCCTGTTTATACTGTCTCCGACCACCAAACCTTTTGTCAGAAAGGTCCAGTTCAACTACAAAATGACGTCACTCGCAAGTTCTGAAAAGCATTACCCCGAATTAGAGTTCGGAAAGTCAGAACTCTCGGACGAAAGGTTTGGTGGTCGGAGACAGTATGGACAGCCCTTGAGATAACAGCGCAACAATATCAGATAAGATGCTTGCAAAAAAGGGAGAATATCACAGTCTTTTGTGCATGTAAGAGACATCACGTAGCAGAAGATATACAGTAAGTGTATCTGAACCTATATTCAGCTATTCAATCAAATCTAATCAATCTAAAAGAAAGACAAATAATCCTTCAAATAGCCACTTACAATGCATCAAATCAGAATGCATTGTGAACCATTTATATGAGCCATTTTTTAGAATGTATATATATTTTTATAAATAAATCCATAGTCAAACATTTAATCGATTTCATGACATCAATCGTCGTGAAACACTTCTTTAATTCAGTTTCAAACTAAAAATATTCAAACTGAATTATATTTCATTCAACATAAGGGATCCACATGTAGTTGCTATTCTCGATCCTCAGTGTAGTACAAAGGTTGCACACCATGGACTGAGGTTCTTCTCACCTGCTGATCCTGCAGTTTGACCCCCACCACTCTGAAGGTGTTGTTGGCTGTGTTGTGATATATGTTGATGCGACTGAAGCCCTGCTGGCCAGGCTTGATGGGCACCCACTTCTTACTGGCATCATCGTAGACCATGACCGAGGCTCGCGCCTGGCAGATACTCTGTTCACTGGAGGCAGAGAGATGGGGGGGGAGACCAACGATGGAATTAATAAGGATGTCAGGGTGAAAGTTGTAAAATAGAACAGCCTATGACAAAGTAAGCTAGTTAGCGGAACAGACTCCAGGTGAATAGGATGGACATGACTGTTTGGCTGAACATTTAAAGGAGTCGTTCAGACCAAAACACACACATATAGGGTTAAATATGCCTTTTATCATACCCATTCATACCTGCTTTAGTCGATTTTTCTCATAGCTGCCCCTGTTGCTAGATTTCGGCTGCCCCTGTTGCTATATTTCGCTGTTTTGACGTCACAGACACCCTTACTTGTCCAACGGCTTCTGCTCTGCACCAGAGCAGGGAGAGGAGAGCCTAGAAAGGGAGGGGAGGAGCAGAGGATCTTCTCGTCTGTTTGACAAGTAAGGGTGCCTGTGAGGTCAAAACAGCGGTTTGGTTGGTCTCAGGATGTTGTGTAAACACAAACCAATAAAAAAAGACTAACTTTGAAGCTAAAGAAATAACCGCACTAGCATAAGGACTATCTACTCTGTTAGTTATGAGAGGGCCTGCGAAATATAGCAACAGGGGCATCCGAAATCTAGCAACAGGGGCAGCTATGAAAAAAATCGACTAAAGCAGGTATGAAGTGTTTTGGTCTGAACGACTCCTTTAAGAGGTTACATGACAATGTACTGTAGCTATGGATGTATCCTACTGTAGAACCTGCAGCACTTGGTTGCTTCCAATAAACTCAAGACAGATGCTGTATGTTTCATATGTGGACACATACTGTACTGTATATTTCTTGAATGTGCTGCCAGCAACACTCTGAACCACTTAAGCCCTTTACTTTGTTGTACGCTGATGAGCAAAAAGTAAGCCATTTACCATGAGAGGGAGTGGGTTGTTGGCTGATTTACCTCTGTTTCAGGGTTGTGGCACGAGGCAAAGCCGAGTGCCAAACAACATTGAAACCGTGGTAAATCAGCCAACAACCCACGACCTCGAATGGTAAATTGCTTTCTACCAGTTTTACCATATAAATGAAAGAAAACACAGCTGTAACTTGCAAGGATCTTTAGTTACAATCATTAATTGTTTCAGTGGGCGGGGTCCATGAGCCAACTCAAGGTTGTTGACCGATTTAACACTGTTTTAAGCCAATCAGAATCCAGTATTTGAACATGTGACCACAAAAAGTGGTAGAATAGCCAATCTACAAGCTTACAATGCATGGCGGCATCAGAACGCATTGTCTTTTTGGGGAGATAATTTTTATTTGAAATGTTTTATTTAATTTTTAAATATGGACACGCCAGGTTGAAAGTTGTTAAATAAAATATTGAGGCCCATGATGAATTAGCCTAGGATAAAGTCAGCTGGTTAGCATATGGGGTACCGGAGAGAGAGCCACACCTTTCCTCAGTTAACGCTATAGGAATAATATGTTAGTACAGTAGTTATCTGACAGCTCGTACGCCCCAAGGAGAGGGAGGGGCAGCCTATAAACAGGCAGAGAGAAACCTCAACCTCAAAACCAAAGCCACAGAAAATTCCCCTTTGCCTCCTTGCCCTTTACTGTGGCATTCTGTACTGGTACCAGAATGGCACTTCCATAAATGTTCAGAAGCACTGGGGTAAAAGGGTGTGTTGGGGATGCTGGGGTAATGATACGGTGAGTTAAAAACACAAGTGTTTAATCAACAGGCTTATCGCCAGCATGAGTCTCTCACTTATTGAAAAGTAAACGAGACGACTTGACACAAACACGCGCACTAGCCCGTCATACACAGACGCGCGCGCACACACACACACACACACACACACACACACACACACACACACACACACACACACACACACACACACACACACACACACACACACACACACACACACACACACACACACACACACACACACACACACACACACACACACACACACACACACACACACACACACTCACTCACTCACTCACTCACTCACTCAGAGAGAGAGAGAGAGAGTGAGAGTTAAGACTAAGAGCTAAGAATAATGAATAACATCTACACACAACTATGTTGTTTATAACCACATAACTGTCAAGGAATTCATTTCCCTAAAATAGGACAAGAAAAAATTGTCCATTCAATTGTGGTTCAGCACTTCTATGATTAACTAACTACATAGCTAATTAACACATTCAAAAACAGAATTATAAGCATAACACATGCGGCTCAACTAGGTTCTATAAATAGTTTGGTAACACTTGCTATGTGTACTCTTCTAGACCAGTTATGCCCAAACATTTTAGCTGAAGAACCAAAAGAGAAACTAGACATTTGACCAAACTAATGAAGATAGCAGATCTATAAGGATTTGTGGATCTGCTATTTTCCCTAATTTATTTTCTTTCTTTCTTTTTTTTAATCATGTATGAAGTAAAAAATATTTAGTGACCCACAAATGGGTCAATTAGACAACAATTTGGGAAACAGTGTTTCTAGACTACAGCAGGGATGAGGTTAACTCTATCGTCATAGAACCTGTGAAGTGAATTAGCTAAACGCTTATCTAATGTTCACCTTCAGCACCTCAGGGATGCAATCTGTCATCCAGACGGATACAGTTCACATTGACAGCCTAGAGGTGTGAGAAACACAGGAGTTCATCAGCTCACCGAAAGTGATGAATGAGCGCACGTGTGTGTGAGTGTGTGCGTCTGTATAAACACTCCGGCTGTCTGTCAATGAGAAGAAAACTATGTTGTGTGCGCGAGTGTGTACGTAATGTATCTATGTAAACTAAACTGAGACCGATATGTTATGGATGGTACGTGTACAGCTCAAAAGTCTGCAATGCTGTGAACGTGAATGGTGGCGTTTTTTTAAGTGTGCAACAATAAAATATGCCATCTTCACAACCGTATATAGCAATAAGAGAAGGATGATGCAGCGACGCTGACAGCAGCGGGAAAACCGAGATTCATTTAGCAGCAACATGATGTGTAAAGCTGAGATGAGTTGCTCATCCATTCAATTAGTGGAAGGCTTGTGCCTGAGGACACCAGTAACATTTAAATGACAACATGTGACCTCTCTCTATGTGTCTCTCTCTGTCTCTCTATGTGTCTCTCTGATGTCGGACTGAGCTACTAGGGCCGAAGGTGGAGGGGCCTTCATTATTTTACACTTTAGCTATTGAAAAATAGCAGATGTACAAGCTCACAGCGCGGCACTCTGTAGATCTGCTATTTTTGAAAAGTCGTGAAAATGTGTGCAAATCTTTGAATATAAATTATGTATTATTTAAGCGAACATTTGTTACTAAAATGTTGCTTCTGGGAGGTCCTCAGAACTAAATATTCTGAGATTGGCATTATTAGTCCGTGGCCAAATACATATTATATTGGGGGTCCTTCAAATGAAAAAGTTTGTGCACCACTGACATAGAAACATAGGTTTTGTTTTAAAATGTAGGATTTTAAATATTCAAAGACTTGCCCAAATTTTCAAGACTTTTCAAAAATAGCAGATCAACAAGCTTGCAGCGCTTGTACTGTAGATCTGCTATTTTTCAATAGTTAAAGTACCCAGGGCCCAGAATTTGGTGCGACACACCTGCTCTCTGAGTCTCTCTGTCAGCTCTCCTGTCCTTCAATGTGCTCCCCTCCAGGAGGAAGACAGCGTGGCACCTCAGACTCCCCAGGACTCTGGTTCTGCATGGCTTGGTCTCAACTTAAGCTGCTTCCCTTCCCTCTCAAATGATTTCCTGTCATCACCCTGCTCTCTAGTTTCCAAGCCGTCCTCTCAATAAGCTTTGACTGGATTTGACTTTTCACTCTCTTGTCTTCACTGAGAGCTGTCATCTCCATGTTTTCTAAACCAGGGGTCTTCAACAGGGTGTCCGGGACCCCTAGGGGGTCCTCAGAGTTACTACAGTGGGTCCTCCAAATCTTTGTGATATAAACTTTTTTCTCCTTTTTAAACCCAACATCCATATTCTGAGAACTTAAGCCAAAAATAGAAGATCTACAAGCTCACAACGCCTTGCAGTGCGAGGCATTGTGAGCTTGTAGATCGGCTATTTTCGGCAAAGAGGTTTGGTGTAGCGGTGGAAAAAGAGCACAATAAGTACAGAGTGAAAGGTCAAGTTTATTAAGTATTGAAGGTTCAAGAGGTTAAATATCTGAAAACACAAATTGACATGAATCCAAAATACACTGATTATGCTGTCAAACGATGAAACTGTATGGAATCTACAAAAAGGTTGTGGGGGTCCCTGCTTCATCTCTCTCTCAACTAAGGGGTCCTTGACCTGAAAACGTTGAAGACCCCTGTTCTAAACAACTTCCTTTCCTTGCCGTACAATGTTCTTTGAAGGAAGAACTAAATGTTGATTTATATTCTGTAGCACTTCCTTGTACCATTCTTTTGCTCAATCAAAATGACTTACAGTGTCTGTTAGGGACGGGAATTGTCAGGGACTGCCTGATACGATGTTTGTATGTGTTTATGTTTTATATTGTTGCTCGGGAACAATGACAAAGAAAAACTTGTATCACTATGTGATGGACAATAATGTATTTAAAATCTAAAATCTTAATTCTCAGATGCCAATTTGATATGTATTTTAGACATAGAGTATTGCTGTCTTTGGCATGTCTGTATTGCGATTCTGTAAATGTTCAGATTCAACAATATGTATAATTTCTCATCTGGTGATTTCTGTTAGCATTTTTTATATCGGTCTATGATGATATAAAATCTATGATATCTATGATATCTAATATATATGACAGAGTTGATTGTGTTGTTTCAGCATTGTTTTACTTTCTTTAAACACTATTAAAAGAAAGTTGCCTCAACATGCGACTATGTTCTGGTGTCAATATCAAAACCAGCTCCCAAAGAAATTCATGATTCAATCGAATTTTACCCTATCGCTATTTAACTCATCTGTACATGTTGGTTCTTCTCATACTGCAATATAAGGTCTATTATTATTATTAATTATTAATACACACACATCCTCAACGCTATAGGGAGAGTCTCACAACCTAATTGCTGGGACAGAAGACATGTTTACTTCCAATAAGATCCCCAACAGTTTCTAGTTAGGTTGGATTTGAATCATTTCTAGGGACTTTCTCATGAGGTAAGGGAAAATGCTTTTGTAGTGTAACATATTTGTTTACTTCAGTAAAACACCAAAGCCAGAGTACAAAGGCAGGACAAATAATAAATGTAGAGGGAGAAGACTTTGACAAATGCAGCTCATCAACCGGCATCCATCCATCCTTCACTCTTATTGTGCTAATGTTGTACGGTTATCCAGCAGCTGCTGAGTGTAACATGCCAAAGCAATGAAAACACAACGTGAAAGTCTGTGTCCTCCTTCACATTGGTAGCTGATTAGATAGAGCGCCAATCACGTAATCACAGCGTCCCCGGTTCAATCCAGTCCAGAGGGAGACCTGTATTGTATTGCATGTCGTCCCACATAATTAACTCCACACAGACTCAAGGTGAAAACAATACCAAGCACTCTGTCGTGGCTGGTAATAAACATTTGGTTTACCCATTTTGTGGCATGGCAGGCTGTTAAAAGCAGGCAATATCGATGCTGATGTTTCGACGAACAAGAGCAACGAAGTTATTACACAATAAAAAAAGAGGAACCTCAAAATCATGTTTCAGCCAACTGACTATCATACTTACACTGCTATCTGATTCACTAATTCACTGCAGCTGAAATCAAAAAGCTCTTTAAAATGTGTGCCTGCACAATGAAACCCTGACAGAGACATAATGCAAACAAGGTGCATTGAACCACATTATGCAGACACCAACTTCATCCAAATACCAAGATCATAGCATGGGGTTGTGAATTTGTGATCTGAGAAGATGGCCACGAATTATACTTCCTTGTCAAGGGAAGATGATCAGTGCAATTTCTGATGAGCCAGTGTTGGCTACAGCTGTCTGTAAATGAATCCATCTATAAATTCCCAGAATACCTTTATCTTTCTGCCTGTCTGTCCTTTCTTTGCATATCTCGAGAACCGTTCATCCAACCAAATTCACACTTGACAGGTGTGTCCTATATTAGAATTGGCTAATGGGTGGGCAGGCAGGTGGTCCGTCCGGCTGGCCGGCGGACCACGACCCATCATCACTATGACTCGGACTTAACCATACACAAACCCAACACAGATCCGACCGCTATGCCCACGCATCGGCATGGAGTCAAGGGAGTGTGGTGCCCACCGTCGAGTCGTTCAGATAGGCAGTTTGTCTGGAACCGCCAATCCCACTGATATGCCCATATACTGTATGCGCATGCCAATATATGGGCATTAAACTGATGAGATCTCCATATACAGGCAAAAAAGGGACAAGGACTGACAGACACAGAGATCTTCATACCTGTATATTGTGGTACAAAAGGGACACAGACATAAGGGTACAACAGGTACTCTGACAAGGCCCCCCGACAGTATGATTCAGACATAATTGGTTGGATTGGCGGGCGGTGCGACAGGGTTCCCCAATAGGCGGCCCGAGGGTCATTTGCGGCCCGCAGGGGGCTACTGTCTGGCCCCCACCAATCCCAGTAATAATGGTGGTATAAGAGCAGCAACAACACTAGTATATCGTCGTTGTCGGGTGGAAATCTCGTATCTCCAAATTTGTACGTTCTTTCGCAAATCATACAAGGCCGTCGCACAAAAGTAGTGAAAACAGCAGATCTACTTGTGTGCTTGTGCTTGTAGATCGGCTGTTTTCACTAGTTTAAATCATTTTTAAAATGATAAATTCAAAATGAACGGTTTTGGACATACAAGATCTTCACCCGACAACGACGAAAACTGTCGCTGGAGTAGCAGGAACGCCACCGTCGCCCCTTGCAATGTTGTGGCCCTCGGCTTGGTATCCTAGACATAATTCGGCCCTTGGGGAAAACTAATTGGGGAACCCTGCTCTAGTTGGTGAAAATAGCCTATCTACAAGCTCACACACTGCAAGCAGCACTTCCAGTATGTCCGCTCTGAATGGCCACGTGTTTCCAATGGCCATGCGTTCCCGCTCTGTATGGGCACGCCCCCCGACAGGGACGTGCAGAGAATGTTAGAGAGGCAGGGGCTGAAATTTCTAAAAAGGGCCTTGATGGAAATATCTAAAATAACAGACCTCCAAGCTCACAAAGCGTCACGTTGTAAGCTTGGAGGTTGGGTATTTTTGCTGCTTGATACCACATTAACGGCATGGATTTCTACACAGAGAGGGCAATTCTTTCAACATAAGATGCTGCTTTCAAGTTCAGGAGAGTTTGGACAAGGCAATTCTCTTGAATGCTGCCTTCAGGTATGGCATGAAAAGAGTGCATTTGCATTTCTTTAACCAAAAACTGCATTCATGGTCTGTAGAGGGCACTTTTTACAGATGGATAAAAGGGCAGGGGCTCAAGCCCCATTTGATGTCTATGTGTGCCTGCCCCCTGATAAGGCTCAATACTGGGGAAGACTAGCAATCGGGTGGTTCAGGGTGGTCATTAGAGAATGTACAAATAAACTAAACTAAGCTAAAATATGAGTATGCTTTCAACCTCAAGACAAGCTCCTATGTAAAACCATAACAGAAGAATACAGACATAATAAAAAATAATAATCCCTAACAAGCCATGCTGATGCCCTAATCACATAACAGACACTTTGGAGACCTGATAGAACCTTTAAAGTCTCAATGAGAAACGAGCGAGGAGGGAGGAGGGGAGATGGCTCCATCCATCTCGTGGATCGCCTTACAACAACAACCCCTATTTCTGGAGTGGTCTGGAGCAGAGAGGACTAGCATGCCATTAGGCTGATGCTAGCAACTTCTCTTCCCTCCAAGATGTCAGAAATAAAACAGGCTCGCCGTCTATTTGTCTTCTTTTTATATAGCGACATTGCTCAATCAACACATCATGTGCTGCTACGGAGGACTTTATTCTATTTCACAATGTGATGCCGATCTGTGATCTGTGTTGTGTTTAGGCTTACGCTGTCCTGCTTTAGAAGCCAGACCAGAATAGTCCAGCTCACATGCTGCTCAGTTTTTGTGGTGAGAAGAACCGCATAAGGAGAAGCCTCGCCTTGTCACGTCTTCTGGAACATTGCTGCTGCTGTGTCGTCATCAACAACACAGGCAAACGCAATGGTAGTAAACAGCATGAATGTGTAAGCAAAGTGTTGTGGTTCTACAAACAACAAGAATTGAATAATTATTCAATATTAAGGTTTTGTTGCTTGTTGTTTCTTGTCAAAGTGGTGGACATACAGTTTCTGTTGAATACTAATTACGTGGGGCAAGGTCCAGACCTGACACATCTGTGATCTAGGCACATATTCAAAGCTTAATTAGGATCCAAAACTGATTTGTATAGCATCAGCTTAGTGTTGAGAAATTACAGATGTAACAATGCAACAGGATTAGGTCAATGAGGAGGAAGAGGCTGACCGTCTTTCAGCAAGAACTGGACTGGGACAAAAGATTTAACAGTAACAATTAATTGCCTATCAAATCAAGTCTGGGACCCCTGAATAGAGATGAACAAAACCAAAAAAGGGTTATTGTACTAAGCAGACAACCTAACAAAACATGTATGTAGGATATAACATGCATGTACATGAGCATGCATGCACACCTGCTGCAGTATAAAATTGTTATGGGTGTGATCCAATAACGTAAGGCAGGGGTCTTCAATGTTTTCAGGCCAAGGAGCCCTTGGTTGAGAGAGAGATGAAGCAGGGACCCCCACAACGTTTTCATAGATTCCATATAGTTGCATTGTTTGACAACACGATCATCAGTGTATTTGGGATTCATGTCAATTTGTGTTTTCAGATATTTAACCACTTGAACCATCAATACTTAATAAACTTGTCTTTTCACTCTGTACTTAGTCTGGTCTTTTTCCCCCTCTACACCAAACCTCTTTGCCAAAAATAGCCCCAAAGACAGTACAGCAGTGAACAGGTTAAGGTGGCTCTTCACTGCACCGATTCGGCGGCGATTCTGCGACAGAAGAATGCGGAAAGCGCCTGCTAGCGACAAGCTGCCGTCGGCACCTTGTCGGCAAGAGACTCTTGCCGTCGATAGCACTGTCAGAATTCGTTGATGAAAAACATTTGCTGCTATATCCGCAACTATTTACAAGCGACTTTACAGGAAAACAAGCCCAAAGTCGCTTATAATAAGCAGACCTGGCAACACAAATCAGCGCAATGTTCTTTTCGGCCGACTAGAGTCTAGAGTCTGCTTAGTCTGTGCCAACTAAATGCCACAGACTGCCAGTCAGAACGAGTTGGAAAGAGTCTCTTGTAGTCTGTTTGGTGGAGACACACCTTTACAGGACAAGGAAAAACAAAGGTACAGTAGAGGCAGCATGATGGGAAAGACATCAAAGGAAAAAAAAGGGGGAATATTAGCCTGGAAACCAGACAAATCTGTGTGTGTGTGTGAGAGAGAGAGAGAGAGAGAGAGAGAGAGAGAGAGAGAGAGAGAGAGAGAGAGAGAGAGAGAGAGAGAGAGAGAGAGAGAGAAACAGCACGCTGGTAGCTATATGTAGTTGATGTACTAGATGATAGCTCAGTGTGCAATACTGCATGTCATTTGAAAGGTCAATTATGGCTGAAAAGCATCACAATCACTGACATTAAAATAACACAATAGAGTGGATCACAACGATGTTCAGTAGGACTACATGGTATGTAATAGGAACCCCAAGTTTGACCATTACACCAGACCATAATATTTTAATTTAACAGACAAATTACATGATGTTTTTTTAGAGAAAATGGCACTTTCAGTGCAGCTATCTTCAGATTGAAGAGCCTACAGTATACTGTACTTCAATGTATGATGCCAGCTTGAAAGTGACGTGTTGTCTATCTTTACACACGTTTTTTCGCTGCTAGCCCACACCAGTGAAATGACAAATGTGGAAGGCGACACTCTGAATAAATTCCAATAAAATAAAGGTTGCTAATAAATGATGCAGAAATGCATCCCTGCTAGTCTGTACTGGCTATTAGTATTTACGCAAGGTCACCACACGGCTGTGAGGAATGCTCCCATGCCTCACAGCTGACCTGTTATTCGGGCAGTGCCGTGTTTCCCTGAGGTTCCTAGACGCACCCACTTCCAGCCACTGAAGCTCTGAAGCCGCAGCACGCTGGACCGTTTCCGCCCTGATATTCTATAGGCGTGCATCTTTAAAAATGCATGAGCAACCGCCCCACATCCGACTTGCACTATGCATCAATAAGAAAATACAGCATTGTTCATGCACAGGCTTATGAGAGGAGCACATTTGGTTTGATGGCATAAAGAGAGCATAAAATAAACCTGATTTCCAATGGTCTATTACTTTTGGATACAGTGAACATACTGTACAACGCACAGCTGTTGAGTTGCTCTCCTGCCAGTGAACCCTGCATTTTGCCTTCCTAAACTATAGGATGTTAACCTAAACTCAGACACAAAGTGGGAGTAAAAAGAGGGCTGGCAGAAGGGAAGGGGGAGAGAGAGTAATGCCTAATTTATGCTCCATCGCACGATGGCGTCACGCGCTTACTGTAAGTGGCAAGCTCTGAAGCTCAGAACCCGTCTCGGATGCGACACGTTGCCGAGCTTGTAGGTTGGCTGTTTTTGCCATGTGACGCTGTTATGCAACTTAGTATGAATTGGGCTTATGGTTATGGAAGATGGAGATCATAGAAAGAGAGAGAGAGAGATAGAGAAGGTGGTGAAGGAGGCTTTGACCCGTGTCAAATGACCCAAGTCCAGCATACTGGAAAGGTAACCACGTATCCAGCAAGCACGGCCGTGCACCACACATGGTTACATATCGCCGTTGTCGGGTATGACCTTGTATGTCCAAAACCGTTCGTTTTTATCATTTTAAAAAAATGAACTTAACTAGTGAAAACAGACGATCTACAAGCACACAACAGACTCGAGGCGTTGTGTGCTTGTAGATCTGCTGTTTTCACTACTTTTGTGCGACGGCCTTGTGTGATGAAGCAGGGCTTTACTTTGCGAAAGAACGTACAAATTTGAAACTTGGAGATACAAGGTTTCCACCCGACAACAATGATATGCAGCATCCCATATCATATCTGCATGTTCTCCCTCCCCGCTCAGTCTATTAGCGGACAAGCTGATAAGAGTATAAACTAATACTTTGTACTCCATTGCACATATTCTCCTTTTTAAAAATCTGTTATTATTGGCAAGCGACATCACTGTACTACAAATTTGACAAAATTAGGCTTCGGCTCTCCAACGTGTCCATGAGCAAGACAATGAACCAGGGTTCCCACACATTTTTACCAATGAATTTCCAAAACTTCTCCAAAGCTTTTCCAGAATATTTAACTCAATTTCCAGGACTATATAACAATCATTCAGGGCAATGAGTCTCCTATGTGCAATGCAAGACAGGCAGTGTAGAGAAGAAAAAGAAGTGTGCACGCTGCGAACGGACCGTGGCGTGCATGCGGATTGTGCACGATGGACACGCACGCGCCCACGTCAAAAAGTAAGAAAATCGTGGCATGGAACCCTCAAAGTCGATTTATGGTGGCAGTAAATGAGTTAACAAAATCAATAACCAAAAACAATCCCTAGACATTTTTTCCAGGACCTTCCAGGAGCCTTGATGAATTCCAAAACTTTTCCAGTACTGGGAAAATATTTTTTCTAATTTCAAAATATTTCCAGGAATTTCATGACCGTGAGAACCCTTATGAACTCACATCTGGCCCTGCTCAGCAGGTTGGGGCCTTCTGTGGTTGGGGTGTAAACGTAATGCACATTATAAAGTGCTTTGGATGAAGGCGCAGAATAAATGCACCATTTAGCAATAACCTGCTTGGATTTAAACTGGGTGAGGGGTCCTACATGTGTGATATTTCCTTGGCAACGTTAGATGAGGGTTGGATGGTGGGTGGATATGGGGGTGAGGAGGGTTGGATGGTGGGTGGATGTGGGGGTGAGGAGAGGCAAGGGGAGGCCAGGAGGCATGATCCTCTCTGGGTGGTACCCAAGGACAGGGCCTCAGTTGCCATGGCAATTAGCCTTTGTTGCCGGGGTAATTGTTTTAATGCTGCTGGTTCAATGGAAGGCACCCGAATGAATCACCAGTCAGTCAGTACAGCTCTGCACTGCTTGCCCACCACAGCAGTTTTGATTTGTTTTGCCTTTCATACCTGTGATAAAACAACTGATCACTCAAAAACTGATAAATCACAAAGCTACTCTGTGATGATGCCTGATTCATGTTTAGTCGGTGCCCCCTGACTCGGCCCCTGACTCGGTGTCGGTCTCCCCCTCTGAAAATAGTCTCTCTACAAGCTCAACCACAACGCATTGCGATTGTGAGCTTGTAGATCGTCTATTTTGCGAGGCTGTTGTGAATGTGTCTTGTAAGGTTTCGTAAAATGCAAACAGGGGTCATAATCAGATTAATCACGCAAACGGAGCAAGCAGGAAATGCCATTTTGGAAAGTCCTAGACCACCTCACCTACCGATGTTTAGACAGATCTTTGCAGAAACTTTGTTTTTTTTAACCACCAATTTAATTTAATGTAATCACTTAAGCCCTAATATTCACACACATTAAAATAGGCAGATCTACAATGACATGCCCAAAATAGAGACACATCAGCTGCATAATTGCCAAACCAATACAATGTCAATGTGTATATCGGTCTGGGTGTAAAATACTTATTAATTGTCACAACTGTGAAAAGATTAATGCACAGAGTGAATAATTAACAAGCAATGTGCTGTACCACTGTGACACAGCGGTGCATGCAGCGCAGCACTGCGCTGCACTCTGCAGAGCAGGTGCCACATGAATTAATTCATATTAAATGTATCAATTAATTTCAAGAAAATGAACCAGCGTCCTAAAATCCCTCCCTCTTATTCAACAACAATGAGGGGTTGACTAGGGAAGCAAACAGACAGGCAATGGAGCTCTCATTAGAGTGGGGGTGTTAATTACAGCCTTTCATTTATCCCTGGACGGCAACTAACCGGAGAAACGTAAAACCAAGATGACCTCCACTTCCTGTCTGTGCTCACAGATTGGCACACGCAAGTGTGCACTTACTTTACTCATCAAACACACGCATGGATACACACAGACACACACATGCGCTCACGCGTCCGTGAGTGTAAGTGGAGGCTTGTAACTCAATGCCAGCGCTGTCTGGTAAATAATCTGCGGCCTCTTCGGATGACACTTATCTGTCATCTCCACAGAGGCGAAACGCTGCAATGACATCACTCATCGTAACTGATTGTCTGTCAAGGTCAAGGAAAGACTCCCGATGATGTCTAGACTCTACAGGTCACTGCAGGTGGAGGTGTTCCGGGTCAAAGGCTACAGTATATAAATTAACTCCATGGGACACCCATGGTCAAGTGGTTAAGCAGGTACATACAGCATATAGGCCCATGGCACAGTGGTTAACTCATTTAGGCCTAGAATTATTGAATGTTTTAACCAGTGAAAAATAGCAGATATACAAGCAGATATAAAAGTCGTGAAAATGTGTGCAAATCTTTGAATATATGTATTTTCAAAGCGAACGTTTGTAACTCAAATTTTGCTTCTGGGGGGATCCACTGACATAGTAGTCTCTCAAGAACAGACTAACTGAGCTCCATTTAAGTGAAAAGGACCTTTTCTTTGACGATGGCTATAGCCAGATTGCTGACATAGAAACATAGGTTTTTCAAAAAACCTTAGAAGGATTCAAAAGACACTTATAGAATCGGGTCAAAATTCAAATTGTCATGATTTTTCAAAAATAGCAGATCTACAAGCTCGCAGTGCGGCACTCGGTGCCGCGCTGTGTGCTTGTATATCTGCTATTTTTCAATAGTTAAAGCATAAAATAATGATATAAGGTGTACCAGTTTTAAGCAGGTACATACAGCATATAGGCCCATGGTCCTGTCTGTGGTTAAGCAGGTACATACAGCATATAGGCCCGTGGTCCAGTGGTTAAGCAGGTACATGCAGCATATAGGCTCCGAGCCTGGCAACCTGACGACCTTTGCTGCCTTCCCGACTCTCTCCCTGCTGTTTCCTGTCACTCTGCACTATAATATCAAAATAAAGGCAGAAAAGCCCCACAAATATCCTTTAGACCAGGGGTCTTCAACGTTTTCAGGCCAAGGACCCCTTAGTTGAGAGAGAGATGAAGCAGGGACCCCCACAACCTTTTCATAGATTCCATATAGTTTCATCGTTTGACAGCACAATCATCAGAGTATTTTGGATTCATGTCAATTTGTGTTTTCAGATATTTAACCACTTGAGCCGTCATTACCTAACAGAATTGACCTATTTTTTCCCCTCTACACCAAACCTCTTTAGCCGATCTACAAGTAGATCTGTAGATCTGCTATTTTTGGCTACAGTTCTCAGAATATGGACACTAGGGTTCAAGTTGTTAATATAAAAAGGATTGGAAGATTTGAAGGACCCCCTGTAGTAACTCTGAGGACCTCCTAGGGGTCCCGGACCCCCTGTTGAAGACCCCTGCTTTAGAAAAATTACTCCATACTAGTTATCTACAGAATTATTAATCTGACATAACTCAATATACTGTAATGTAGAAAATGTGTTTTTGTTCCACTCTATTACATGTAATATTTTGGAATGTTTTTGAATGAAAACGATCTCCGTCCACGCACACGTCTTTTAGTACCATTTCAGAAGAAATAACGGTCCTTCCATACTAACACAGCTGAAAACGCATATCACATGACTATTCACACACACACTGGGCACGTCAAGGTGAAATCCACAACAACTCTGATCTCTGTGGCAGGGGCGTTTTTATGGGTAGGCCCACCCATGTAGAAAGCTTGCCCTCCCATTACATTTTTCCAAAAAATAAATAAAAATATATATATATATATATCTTTCATTAAATAAAAAGTTTGTGTGTGTGTGTGTGTGTGTGTGTGTGTGTGTGTGTGTGTGTGTGTGTGTGTGTGTGTGTGTGTGTGTTTTTTGTGTGATCATCATCTCGCTTAATATGAATAAATGAACACGTACTTTGAACATGTACTTTACAAAAGATGCATCCGATGATGCATCTTTTACACTAGCAGCAGTTGGCTACTGTGTGTTTGGAGGGGGAGTGTTAGTTTATATTTGGAAATGTGTTGTTGGGATGAAGTGCAGCTGGGAACTCAATGCTTTGTATTAGCCTATTAATTGTTCATTGATACTGCCGCCCGCACCCGCTTCAACCCCCAAAACCCCTAATAATTTACAGAAGAAAAAAAAAAATAATCCCGGAAGCCCCCCCCCCCCTGTGCCCACCCTGAAGTTGCAGGCCCAGCCTATTTCTCTGTTCTGGCCTTAGCTATGGAGGAATGGATAAAGCAATGTCCCCGGGGACACCTTGCTTACTTACTGCCCTTACATGTCTGCTGGCATGTAGGGCGGCAACAAAGGATTTCCACTCCAGTCTGTTCTGGGTCAGTGTCTTTATGGTATGGTACCCCAGGTGTACTCTGATGAAATGTCTTCCTTAAAAGGAAACACAGAGCTGCAGAAAGATGAGGTTGGCGAACCCACCATTATGGGCCGCCAAATGCTTTGATGAATGGTGTCAGGAAAATGGTGCATGTTCAAACAACATCAAAGGTGTGGTTTAATGACATTTTTCGAGACTTCTATGACAGTTTTAGAAACAGCAAAGGGCAGCAGACAGGGGGAAATCTCGCTATTCCTACGTCCCATCATTTCGACTAAGGGAGTTGGCAGGTTAGCTACTCACCCACGTAAAGGTTACTGAGGTTAGGGTTTGGGTTAGGTTTAGGCATAGAGGCTAACATTCACCCGTGTCGGCAGGTGCCCGTCAAACAGATGCTATGTCGCAATGTCGAAACGCTCCCGCAGACAGAGCTACACAATGAAGCCTAATTTATGCACTGTCGCATGACGGTGTAGCATCGCAAAAATAGCAGACCTACAAGCTCACAACGAGTAGTAAGCATGAAGGTCTGTTTTTTTCCCACAAGCGTCAAAGTATGAATCAAGCTTGAGACTGAAACTGAGACGTCCCGTAGCAACAGCCTTCCTTCAACAGTCTGTGCAGGCAGTCAGGGACTACTTTCTGGTAGAAATTATTCTTGTAATGAAATTATTATTAAACACTGCTTTAAGTGGGAGGTGTCTATGATTTCATGTTGCCATATTTAGTAATCAATAACTCACTCCAGGCGTCGTTGTTTTCAAAAGGACCCTTTTCCATGCGTCCAGACTAGCAAGTAACATGAAAAAACAAAATGGGATCGGCAACGTGAACAAAACAATCAAAACGACAACAAAATTCTCAGGTTAATGGGGTTGAAAATATCGGGGTAGTGTGTACACCAGCCAGCCGCGTAGACGTAGCAAACGTTACAGGCTTTAAAATGAAAACGTATTAGTGTGGATTCAGTTTTGTCCCGGGAGAGAGAGAGTCTGAGCAGCTATGCTGTGAGGTGCAGTCAATTGGATGAGAAGAGGAACACAACATGTTATTATACACTCCCACATGTATATTATGGTCCCTATACAGTACAGTACATACACCCAAAATAAGAGACACTGTTATTTTTAGCAGAAGACCAGAATCACCAGATTAGTGAACAGAGAAGGCAGCATATGCCGCGCACGTGTGTGCACACACACACACACACACACACACACACACACACACACACACACACACACACACACACACACACACACACACACACACACACACACACACACACACACACACACACACACACACACACACACACACACACACACACACACACACACACACACACACACACACACACACACACACACACACACACACACGTACGTTACTGTTATTATGCAGATCAACAGGAGATTGATATACCCTGGCCTATAGGGTTCACCGGGCACTTTGATGCAGGAGTGTGTGTGTGTGTGTGTGTGTGTGTGTGGGTGAGCGAGCGTGCATGTGTGGGTGGGTGCAGGGGTCCAGTCGCCACCAGGAGGAGGTTTGTCTGACTAGCTGGATTACAGACAGGGCCTGGCTGGCAGATTATTATTACCTCACTGCAGCCTTAAATCTAAATTAACCAGGACTTAACTCTCTTACAAGACCTCTAATCTGCTCCACAGGGAAAGTAGCACTCACAGACCGAGGGAAGGATTGAGGCCTGCGCAGACTAAAAACAGTATGAGCCAACTTTATTGGCTATTAGTATGTGATCAAAGTAAGCACCCCTTGGGCGGGAGAGACGAGGTGCTTGTTGGCACTGGAAACGGTGTGTGTGGGGTAGCTCAGAGTTTGACTCCATGCCTCTGCTTTTGATATGTTTAAGACAGTGGTTCAAAAAACTTGTGGTCGGGACCCCAAGTGGGGTCCCCACATTATTTTGTGGGGTCCCAAGATGATTAGCTTAAAGGACAACTTTGTTTTTGTACAACAAGGGTTCATATTTTAGATTGTAATGAGAGACATTATTATACTAAAGGTTTGACGCCCTACTCCTCCCACAGTTTTCGCGCCACACACTCGCGCCATATGTATAGTTGAATTGATATTAATTTATTAGTAAATTAATTTCACCCATAAATATCCATATATTGAGCTATATCCATATCTGGAGTTTGTGGTGTCAGATGTAGAGGTATTGGCCCGCTCCATATGGAGATCTAAGTGATGATCCAGTTGTCTTTTCCCAAATATGGAGATGACTGACATCATAGATGTCTGACATCATAGATGTCTGACATCATACAGTAGACCACATGAGACTGACACAGTATGTCCATATATGGGCATTCCCAGATATAGGCTTAATATTGATGGGCTTAATCCTAGATATGGGCTTAATATTGATGACATCAAACCGTAGGTCGGAAAAATTTAAACTCAAATATGATTTGAACCACAGAGCAACCACACTCGCAATTTCACAAATTGCAAATTTTCTAGTTTACTTCGTTCTATCGTTTTAGCATGTTTAGTGACTTTGATTTCAGTGGGTGGGGGCATGCGTACAAGTGGCTAAATATATCTCTCTCTAGGTCGTCCTCAGACGAGCCCTCCATCGTTGTTTCCAGTCATCTCGGTTCTCCATACATCTGGCCAGCTCATTGGTGTTCTGTGTCCCTACGTCTTCCTTGAGTACGTCCACGTATGTTTTTGTGGGACGTCCTCGCGACCGGTGCCCATGTGTTGGCTCCCACCGTACCAATTTGCTGGCTGGAAGCTCCTGGTCTCTTTGGCAGTGTCCTGCTAGTCTCATTCTTCTGGTGGCAATTTTCTCGCTTACCCTTGGTATTCCCTCATACAGGCTCCTGTTGGTAACATGTGCACTCCTGTTGATGTTGAGTACTGCACGCAACATTCTAGTGTAGCACCCATCTAGAGACTTCTGCAGGGTTGGCTTCAGGGTCCAGCATTCACTGCCATAGAGGAGAACAGACTCCACTGTTGCAAAGAAGAAGCTAAGTTTGATTTGGCGGGGGAGGCTAGAGTTCCATACACTGTTCATGCCGTTCAGGGCCCTCCAAGCGAGTGCCTTCCTTACTTTAAGGTCTTTCTCAGTTGAGTCGACCCATGCGCCCAGGTACTTGAAGTCCTTGACTTCCTTCAACACAGCTCCTTCTGTTGTTGTCAGAGGTGAGTGATCAGGTAGGTTATAGGTGATAACCTCAGTTTTCTTAGCATTTAGCCTGAGACCAACTTTGGCACACTCTATCTCCACCCTGTTCAGGAGTTCTTGTGCTTGTTCCATGCTGTCGGAGCGCAGGCTGATGTCGTCCGCATAGTCCAGGTCTGTCAGAACTACTGCGGGATGCCGCCTTGACCTCCTTGGTGTTAGCGTGAAGCCAAGCTCTTGTTCTCGTCCACCTATGGTTTTCCTGAGCGCATAATCTAGAACTATGATGAAGAGGTAGGGGGCTAGGGTGTCTCCTTGCATTACACCAGCTCGGATGTCAAACACCTCACTGCTGCCATCTGGGGTCACCACTTTGGCCCTTGTTCTTGCGTACATGGTCTCGATAGCCCGGAGAATGTTGGGAGGGACATTGTAGGCCTCAAGGATCTTCACCATCTTGCTTCTGTGGATAGAATCAAAAGCCTTTTTGAAGTCAATGAAGCACAGTACAGCTGCTAGGTTGTTCTTTTTCACCTCCTCTATTAATCTCCTTAATGCCAGGATCTGTGCTACGGTTGTTCTCTCCTCTCGAAAACCATTTTGGTTCTCTCTCAGGTGAGGGTCGATGGCATGCCGTATCCTGTTCAGTATCATTCGGTTGAAGACCTTAGCAGTGATACATGTCAGGCTGATGCCTCTGTAGTTGTCTGGCTTTGAGAGGTCCCCAGCTTTAGGCACCGGGATGATGTTAGACAGAGACCATATTTCAGGTTGCTTGTTGTGCTGTAGAGCATTGTTGCAAAAGTCTAGGATGAGGTTGTCTAGGTCGCAGTTCTTCAAGACCTCTGGAGGTATGCCATCCGGCCCAGCGCTTTTTCCCTCTCTCAGGGTGGATTTTGCCCTGGCGAGCTCGCTGATTGTGAAGGGTCCATCGTCGATGTTCAGGCCCTGGAGGACTGCTGGTATATTTTCCTCCTCTCCCTCTTCCACTGATGTTCCCAGGAGCCTTTGGAAGTGGTCGAACCATGTTGCCACTCTCTCCTCTGGGCTGTGTCCCTCAACCTGGCCCTCCTTGGCCCTCTTCCGCCCTGTCATCTCATTTATTACCTTCCAGGCCTCCCCGTATTGCCTTTCACCTTGCGCTGCCTGCACTCTTCGCACACTTTGCATCACTTCCTCCCCTTTGATGGTGTCGTAGGTGCTGAAGAGAGACTGTTTGGCTTTGTTCAGTGTCTCGCGACCCTCCTCTGTTGGTTCACGCTCAAAGTTGAGTCGTGCTTCCTCCATCCTGCCTCGTGCTGCTACAACCTTCGGATGTCTGGACCGTGGTGGTGCTCTTACTCTGTTCAGCACTGGTACGCACAGTCTGGTCGCCTCCTCATTCGCTGTGATGAATCTCCCATATTCACGGCTGGGCTCCTCTCCCCTATCAAGCTGCCGAAAGCGCTTCCTGACTTCCTCCGTGTACCTGGTTTGAAGGCCCGGATTGGTCGTGAATGCCTTCCAGTCATGCCGAATCTTGGGGCTTGGCTTGGGGACCCTGAGGCTCAGTCGCACCCTCATGGAGACCACACGGTGATCAGTAGGCCTGTGACGATTCACTTTTTCCCGATTCGATTCGATTTCGATTCATTGGGTGACGATTCGATTATATCACAATTAATTGCGCTTTCCTGCGATTTGCGATTCGAATCACGATTATTGCGATTTTCCCCCAAAAATTACAGCTTTTTTATATTGAAACATTTTAAAACAATTCTAAACAATATAAAACATTAAAAGTTGAATCATATACTTCAAAATCAATGCAGCCAAATAAAGTCAGTCAATCTTTCTGACATTTATTTCAGCCAAAGTGCCAGTGGTACAACATTACTACATGTTCCTGGTCAAGATGCCAGAAAACACAGAACACAACAGTCATAAATAAAAGATAAAAGAAAAATCGCTGTGCTGCAGGCACCGATCGATCACAGCATGAAATCCATAAATTCTTCTAATTTGTCACTGTAGCAGCATTTATATATTTAATGATTCCTCTTACTCAACATTGACATTGTATATATTAATTCAATTCAACTTTCGATTCTAGTCCTAGTCCTAGGAAAATTCCTCCAAAAGAAAAAAAGAAAAACGTTTTCCTATAAACACAGTGGCAATATTGTCTGCCCTTCATTATGTTCAAGGTTACTTGGTTATAATGGTTAATAACATATTCCTTTAAAAGCAGAATAAATAATAGGCCAAAGCCCTTAAGATTGTTTTTCTGTACACTACATTACACATTTGGGATCCTTGCTCTTGGCATGAAAATGTTTGAGAACCACTGTTCTTAAACAATATCAGACAGCAACATTTCTGTTTGACTGACATTCCCCATTTCTTTTATTTTTATAGACCTGTTTGCTCGCAAAAACAGGATCTGGCAACACCTTTTTATAGACCTGTTTGCTTGTTTCTGTGTCAGAAACTGAATGGCAACGCTTCATCCTCCTTTTTAGCTGCTAAACGTTAGCTCCTATGGAAATGACTGTTTTAAACTCTATAAGGGAATTACAAACTTTATCCTTCGATCAACAACAACTGTTGTCCATATCTACTCCAATGGCTTTGGAATTATGTTTTTTTTTGGGAAGTTTTACAGCAACGTGACTGAGTAGTTATCTCTCATGTCGCACACAGAGAGGGAAGGAGAGAGACGTTAACTGGACTGGAGCCACGCGCACACACACACACGCACAGACACACACACACACACACACACACACTGACACACTATGTCAAATTAGGGTCATTCTAAACGAGCCTCGTTAAACACAGCTGGCTGACATTGTGGATTTTACTTTGAGATGACAACAGCTACAAAGGTAAAAGTAAGCTACTTATATTATGATCTATGATGAATTATTCCAGTGTCAGTGGTGTAGCCTATGTATCCAAGAGCAGAGCAGTTTTCTCTCTACTCCGTGTGCGTGTGTGTAGAGGGGAGAAACGTGGCTCACAGAGAAGTGAACTGCCGCACGCATGCACATTGCGCACACACACACACACACACACACACACACACACACACACACACACACACACACACACACACACACACACACAGAGAGAGAGGGAGAGAGAGAGAGAGAGAGAGAGAGAGAGAGGGGAGAATAACGGCTCTCCTCTGTCTTTCGCCTTTTTTTTTATTTTTTATAAAATCGGGAAAATCGATTCTGAACTTTGAAAATCGATTAATTGAATCGCCTGCCTTAACATCGCGATAATATAGTGAATCGATTTTTTTGCACAGGCCTAGTGATCAGAGCCTACAGAGCTGAACGTGCTGTATGGCTCAGCGTTCAGGATGGAATTCCTCCACTTTTGCCTCACTAGGATATAGTCCAACTGATATAGCCTAGGTTGCTCCCCAGGCCGTGAGGCTCGGTCTCGGAAAGTCCATCTCTTCCCTGTTCTCTTCCGGAACATGGTGTTCGCTGCCAGGAGCTGGTGTTCCATGAGAAGGGCTGTGAGGTATGTGCCGTTGCGGTTGGTAGACTCATGGTATGGGAATGGTGCATCCTCCTGTCCAATCCTGGCGTTGAAGTCGCCAAGGATTGCCAGGAAGTTGTGCGCTGGGACACCTCGGACTGCTGTTGTGAGGTCCTCATAGAACTCCTCAACCTCCTCAGGTGATGCCATGTTAGTGGGCGAGTACACCACTATGACTGTTGTTACTGGGTTACCTGCGAACTCAGCCATGAGGATCCTTTCGGTGTGCTTGTGAACCCGTCGGAGGGCCCTGCGCGCCAGAGAACCCAGCATTAGTCCTACACCCCCTGTTGCAGCCTGGGCCCCGTTTCGCCACGCAGATGCAGTGATGAACGTGCGTTTCTCCACTTTGCGGTAAACTATCTGGTCGTCAGTGTGGACTCTTCTGTGTTCCTGGACTCCCAGGATCTCTACCCCCTGTTCTTCAGCACAATGTGCCAATTCCACCAGTCTAGCTTCTTCTCTCACTGTGCATGCGTTGAAGGTCCCCATTACAAATGGTCTCCGACAACGCATGAGTGCATTGGATGGGATGCTGTGGTCAGACAGAACCCTCCCTCGTTCCCGTGGGTTTGAGGCCCTGTCGTCATGATGTCCTCCGGAAGGGGGACCAGCACCACCATCCGCCGCGATGCTCCTGCGGACTCCCGCCGCTGGAAGTATAGGATTTGGGATGACTTTGTTCTTCATGGTTGGCTTTTCAATGCTAGTTAAGGACTGTGGGGTCGCAAATTCTCACAGTCCTGGGTTTTTACCTCAGAGTGACCTTCTCCTAGGTGGGTTGCCTACCATGGCTAAGAGCCCCACCCGCCCCGACTGATAGCTCAGATTGCCGGATCTGAATGGTCCACATGCTGATGTTTTAACTCACTGAATGGTTCTAATTAAATACAAGTTCTAAAGTGTCGAAGTTTCACCTGAATCTCTCTCTGTTGAGTCCCATCAGCTGTGTGCTCCATGTTCCGTCCTGAGCCATGAGTGAGTGTGTCTGTCCACTGGCTCCCCTTATAAGCAATTTAAAATGCATATTAGGGGGAGTGTCAAGTGGTGAGAACAGCCAATCAACTGAGGCAAACCCCCACAGAAACCAAGCTCACTAAGTATTTCTAATTAAATATAATAAATAGTTCTAATTAAATACAATTCTAAATGTCAAAGTTTCACCTGAATCTCTCTCTGTTGAGTCCCATCAGCTGTGTGCTCCATGTTCCTTTCTGAGCCACGAGTGAGTGTGTCTGTCCACTGGCTCCCCTTATAAGCAATTTAACATGCATATTAGGGGGAGTGTCAAGTGGTGAGAACAGCCAATCAACTGAGGCAGATGTGAAAACAATGGAGTCCCAGCTCAAACCCCCACAGAAACCAAGCTCACTAAGTATTTCTAATTAAATATAAAGTAGTTCTAATTAAATACAATTCTAAATGTCAAAGTTTCACCTGAATCTCTCTCTGTTGAGTCCCATCAGCTGTGTGCTCCATGTTCCTTTCTGAGCCATGAGTGAGTGTGTCTGTCCACTGGCTCCCCTTATAAGCAATTTAACATGCATATTAGGGGGAGTGTCAAGTGGTGAGAACAGCCAATCAACTGAGGCAGATGTGAAAACAATGGAGTCCCAGCTCAAACCCCCACAGAAACCAAGCTCACTAAGTATTTCTAATTAAATATAAAGTAGTTCTAATTAAATACAATTCTAAATGTCAAAGTTTCACCTGAATCTCTCTCTGTTGAGTCCCATCAGCTGTGTGCTCCATGTTCCTTTCTGAGCCATGATATCACTCAGCAGTAAATAATCCTACATTTTGTACAGCCTCTGCACATTTATAAAGTGACAAGACTTTTTAAATATCAAACTGGCCAAACTGTCAAATAAGTAAGTAAGAAAGAGTTGAACATTGTGAAAATAGCCAATCTACAAGCTGTGCGAGGCGTTGTGAGCTTGTAGTTCGGCTATTTTCACAACATGCATATGTGGAACCGAGTCAAACTAAATGTAATACCTAGGTCCTACAATTCCAAGTGCTTGTCAGGGTGGGGGTCCCCAGTTCAAATATTGTTCATTTTGGGAGTCACAGACTAAAAAGTTAGGGAACCCTTGGTTTAAAATTACAATTTAACATTAAAGAACATATGTTAACCCCTAGTATTTCAAAAACTGCAGATCTTCAGTACAAGCTCACATCATGTTGCAATGTGACACGTTGTGAGCTTTGTAGATTGGCTATTTTTGCTATTTATTACTATTAATGGCTGAAGTAGTACTCTGAGTGCTGCCTCTGCATGTGATGCAGCGCTGTTGCCATAAACCTAAAAGGAGCACAAGGTCATTAAACTTAATGAGCATAGCTTTGCATGGCTTTTCATGTTGGCAGGAAAACCAGATTGTGTAAATGATGCAACTACGTGTACAGCAAAGTCACTGCGAGAAACAACAATACGTACAACAGACGTACAAAATGAGCGGACAATAATATTACCAGAACACACATAAAGAGCTAGCCCTGAATGACTGTAACAGGTCTGTAACTCTTTTCTTTTTTTTTTTATATAATTTTTATCCAACGATTTTGCAACCCATTTTCACCCAGTGCCAATTGCATATGTAATCCTGGGCTCTGCTCTCCCTCTGCCGCGCCTGGGGAGACAACGGGCTGACCTCATGCTTCCTTCTATGCACGAGTCCAAGTTGCTTCTTTTCACCTGACAGTGGAGATTTCCCTGGTTTGGACGTAGCGCGTGGAAAGGAACACATTATTCCAACCAGTTCCTTTCCCCTCCATCAGGCGCCCCGGCTGGCCAGGGGGAGGCATTATTGAGACCATGATTACTGCATGTTTTTGTGAGGGTATCAACCCTAGGAGACACGGGGAGAACATGCAAACTCCACACAGAAAGAGGTATGTAACTCTTGGTTCCATTTGTACACTCTCAGAGTTATGGGGGTCCTTGCAAATAAAACATTTGAGAACCACTAGTGGACTTGCATAATGTGCCATCGTGTCACAGTAAATCAGTGTCATACATATTCAGAAGAAAACATGTAGACTTGACATTCAGTAATTGGGTCTTATGATCAAAATAAGAACATTGGGCCCGATTCATCAAGCACTTTACAGCCAAATTACGCACATATTTTGATCTTACTGGCATTTAGGACAATTCCCAAGTTAAGGTCAGATTCAGCAATGTTTTTTTTGTTTGGGATCTGAGGACGACGTAGAGAGAGATACAGAGTCTTTGCCACGGACGCATTTGTCCGTCTACGTACATATTGATGACACCCCTGGTCACAAAGCAAATTATAAACTGCTACCATATTGCTGCCAGTTTATGCCAAGAGCAAGCATGCCTGAAGGTTCCTGCATCATACGTTCCATACAATTAGAAGAATATCCATGAGAATTGAGAGACTGGCGTTCAGAACACACTGAGGATTTACAGTACATGAATAAAACTGAGAAGGAACACAAGTACTTCACAAAATAACCAAGAACGATAAGACTTCAAACACACATAGCAATTTATATTTGGCATAAGAAGAAGCCTCAAACTCCATGAACCACCACCATTTCATTCTGGATATAATGATGGCGCTTCCACCGTGCAGAGTTTGTCCAACCCCCAACCTACTTAAACAGAAATGTACAGTAGAATACTGCTGAATGGGCTACAATTAAGCCTCAAATGGGGGAGAGAGAGAGAGAAAGAGAGAGAGAGAGAGAGAGAGAGAGAGAGAGAGAGAGAGAGAGAGAGAGAAAGAGCAGCACTACAGGCCTTAATGGCATTAATACCATCCACATTAATGTGCTTATGTTCTTAGCTAAAGGTTGATGTTGTGTGCAAAAAGCTCAATCTTATGCCTTGTAATGGTTTATGGTTTTATGGTGCCATATTTGATGCGCGTACGTAAAGAGCATGATGTTTGTGCATGACCCACATACTATGCATCCTGTGTGAATAGACTACTGCAATGTACTGCCAAGGGACTAGTGTGTGGATTGTAGTTATCAGTTGCCATCTTTGACGCCTTCATGAATTGTTCATGGATTTTAAGCTTATTTAAATAGATTTAGCTATTTCGCTGAGGATAGAGACCAGCCGTCTGTAATAAAACACTCACATACAGATTGGAACGTCAGGCAAAGGCATTTGTACTACAATTACTTATTATTATTATATTAATTTAAAACATTACGTTGATAAGCTAATTATGGGTGGGTATATTCTTGGTGTTAAGTTACTTTACAGGATATCAACGGCTCGGAAGGTTCCCGGTTCGATCCCCAACGCCTTGCATGTCGAAGTGTCCTTGAGCATGACACTGAACCCCCAACTGCTCCTGACGAGCCTGGCACTGCTGTATGAATGTGTACCACATAATCATGTTGTGTG